>NC_092177.1:25737664-25997664 GCF_045791955.1 Oncorhynchus clarkii lewisi
CAAACTTTACTTTAATGAGTTAAATCTGGTTTTAAGTGTCTTTTAACATAATCATTTGATTTCATCGAATAACATCTCATCATTTATTGTCAGATGAAGCTACATGGTGGTAGGAATACTGTGTCAATATTGTATTACTTTTGACTGTATTAACATGTTTCTTAATGTTTAATATTCCCATTGATATAGATATCAGATGGCATGAATATAGATACCATATTGATATCATGTCACGTTAATATCCCCATTGATATATATTAGGTAGACATTGATCTCCTGGTGTCATCTATCTGACAGATGTATTGTGTTTCTGTCAGGGTGTTCCTCAGAGCAATCAACACCTACGCTGATACCATGAACCTCAAGTTCCTCAACAACAACGACTTTGAAGTGCAGGTCAGCGTGTGTGTGTGTGTCTTCTAGTCTGTGTGTGTGTGTGTGTGTGTGTGTGTGTCTTCAAGTCTGTGTGTGCGTGCGTGTGTCTTCAAGTCTGTGTGTGTGTGCGTGTCTTCTAGTCTGTGTGTGTCTACTAGTCTGTGTGTGTGTCTTCTAGTCTGTGTGTGTGTGTATCTTCTAGTCTGTGTGTGTGTCTTCTAGTCTGTGTGTGTGTCTTCTAGTCTGTGTGTGTGTCTTCTAGTCTGTGTGTGTGTCTTCTAATCTGTGTGTGTGTGTGTGTCTTCTTGTCTGTGTGTGTGTCTTCTAGTCTGTGTGTGTGTGTGTCTTCTAGTCTGTGTGTGTGTGTCTTCTAGTCTGTGTGTGTGTCTTCTAGTCTGTGTGTGTGTGTCTTCTAGTCTGTGTGTGTGTCTTCTAGTCTGTGTGTGTGTGTCTTCTAGTCTGTGTGTGTGTGCGCACATGCAGGTGTTTCAGTCTCTCTCTGTGTGTCACTGATGTAAGTAAATACTCCACTCTCTCTTTCATTCTCTCTCCCTCTCACTCCCCCTATCATGAATTCATTATTTATATCATAGGTTCTGACGATTTTGTTTCCTCCTCCCTCTTTGTCTGTAGTTGTGGAATAATTACTTCCATTTGGCCGTAGCATTTATTACCCAAGAGTCCTTGCAGCTCCAGCACTTCTCCTCAACCAAGAGGAACAAGATCCTAACAAAGTGATTTACATTTGTCTTTTGTTTCTCTCTGACAATATTAATGATCCACAGTATTTCATAGTCAATGTTAGGATGTTGTATTAGCCCCTGTTCTAAAACAAAGCTGATTTCATCTTCAGGTATGGAGACATGAGGAGACTCATTGGTTTCGCCATACGGGACATGTGGTACAAACTGGGTAAGTCTGTGTGTGTGTGTGTGTGTGTGTGTGTGTGTGTGTGTGTGTGTGTGTGTGTGTGTGTGTGTGTGTGCGTGTGCGTGTGCGTGTGCGTGTGCGTGTGCGAGAGAGAGAGAGAGAGAGAGAGAGAGAATATATGTATGTGTGTGTTTACGACTCCAAGACTGATTCTTGTGTGTGTAGGTGGGAATAAGATCTGTTTTATACCTGGGATGGTGGGTCCTATCCTGGAGATGACTCTGATTCCTGAGGAGGAGCTGAGACGAGCCACCATCCCCATCTTCTTCGACATGATGCAGTGTGAACACACAGTCTCCACACACTTCCACAAGGTTCGACAGTGACACACACACACTCCCTTATGCGCGCACACACACGTGAGCACTCACGCACACACACAGTGTGAACAGAATCACTTTGACAACTTCCCGAGAGGCTTACCCATTCCCTCCCCTCTGTGTGTCTGTAGTTTGAGAATGAGATCATTCTGAAGCTGGATCATGAGGTGGAGGGAGGAGGAGGAGATGAGAGATACATGGAGCTACTGGAAACCATGTGGGTGTCTTTCATCAATTCCAATATCTATCCACTCAATCAACCACCCGTTCACTTACATACGTGTGTGTGTGTGTGTGTGTGTGTGTGTGTGTGTGTGTGTGTGTGTGTGTGTGTGTGTGTGTGTGTGTGTGTGTGTCAGTCTGTTGGAGTGTGCTGTGGCGCGTCCCTTGTTGAGGCCAGAGGTCGAGCACTTCGTCACCTTGGTGAAGGGACTCCTGGTGCGTCTCCTTGACTACCGCGCGGTGATGAGTGACGACAGCCGCAACAACCGCATGAGCTGCACTGTCAATCTCCTGGTAAGCCCCACCCACTACAGGAAGAACCACAGTGGGCAGAATGATGTAGCTTTCATCTGCATTTCTAGTTTTGAAGCTATTTGCATGTTGTTGCGTCAACTGAAGCACTGACACCTTTATGTGTTGCCATCAGCCGGTCCCACCTCAAAATTTGATCACCCAGAGTCACCTTCAACACACAATCACACCCTTCTCACCAACAAGAAATCAATCTGTCGATCATGCCATGCCATGTCAATTGTGCTGCAATATAGTCATCAACATGGCATCCAGTCAATTATAACACACAATACATTCTGGACATATTAAATGAATGAATTAAAAACTAAGTTAAAACATTCAGTAACAGCATCTGAAGCTGTTAGAATATCACAGATCAATACAAGGTGAGGGGAGTCTCAGAGGCAGTACCAGCCTGTCCTTGTATTATACTGTGACTTTATAGCAGTCACACAGTAACATAGCTGTACAAAGGAAAGGGGGTATACCTAGTCAGTTGTACAACTGAATGCCTTCCACATTGAACCCACATTGAATCAGAGAGGTGAGGGGGGCTGCCTTAATCGACATCAGCACACGGGGAACAGATTAAGGCAGCCCCCCTCACCTCTCTGATTCAGTTGGGTTCAATGTGCCTTGCTCAGGGACAGAATGGCAGATTATTACCTTGTCAGCTTGGGGATTCGATCCAGCAACCTTTCGGTTACTGGCCCAAAGCTCTAACAACTAGGCTACCTGCCACCCCAGGGTTATCCTGGGTTACCCAGCACCGCTATGGCTAAGCATTAGTCATTCCCTTTCATTAAATGTTGTTTGGGAAGCTAAACACCCTTACCTCAGGCTAATTGACATTAACATGCTATGCAATATGCAAGCTAATCATCCTTACCTCAGGACAACTAACATTAGCATGCTATGCAATATGCAAGCTAGTCATCCTTACCTCAGGACAACTAACATTAGCATGCTATGCAATATGCAAGCTAGTCGTCCTTACCTCAGGACAACTAACATTAGCATGCTATAGCTAACACACAGCTCCCAGGGATGCATCTGGAAAACTCAGATACACCACATGACCAAAAGAATGTGGACACCTGCTCGTCCAACATCTCATTCCAAAACCATGGGCATTAAAATTGAGTTGGTCCCCCCTTTGCTGTTATAACAGCCTCCACTCTTCTGGGAAAGCTTTCCACTAGATGTTGGAACATTGCTGTAGGGCCTTGCTTCCATTCAGCCACGAGAGCATTAGTGAGGTCGGACACTGATCTTGGGCGATTAGGCCTGGTTCGCAGTCGGCATTCCAATTCATTGCAAAGGTGTTCAATGGCCTTGTCAAGTTCTGCTTTGTGCATTGTCCTGCCGAAACAGGAAAGGGTCTTCCCCAAACTGTTGCCCCAAAAGTTGGAAGCACAGAATTGTCTAGAATGTCATTGTATGCTGTAGCTTTAAGATTTCCCTTCACTGGAACTAAGGGGCCTAGCCCAAACCATGAAAAACAGCCCCAGGCCATTATTCGTCCTCCACCAAACTTTACAATTGGCACTATGCATTCGGGCAGGTGGCGTTCTCCTGGCAACCGCCAAACCCAAATTCATCTGTCAGACTGCCAGATAGTGAAGCGTGATTCATCACTCCAGAGAAGGTGTTTCCACTGCTCCAGAGTCCAATGACAGCGAGCTTTACACCACTCCAGCCGACGCTTGGCATTGGGAATGGTGATCTTAGGCTTGTGTGCGGCAGCTCAGCCATGGAAACCCATTTCATGAAGCTCCCGCCGAAAAGTTAATGTGCTGACTTTGCTTCCAGAGGCAGTTTGGAACTCAGTAGTGAGTGTTACAACTGAGGACAGACAATTTTTACTTGCTACGCGCTTCAGCACTCGGCGGTCCCTGTTCTGTGAGCTTGTGTGGTCTCCCACTTCGCGGCTGAACCATTGTTGCTCCTAGACGTTTCAACTTCACAATAACAACACTTACAGTTGACCGGGGCAGCTCTAGCAGAGCAGAAATTTGACGAACTGACTTGTTGAAATGGTGGCATCCTAAGACGGTGCTGCGTTGAAAGTCAGAAAGGCCATTCTACTGCCAATGTTTGTCTATGTAGATTGCATGGCTGTGTGATCAATTTTATACACCTCTCAGCAACGGGTGTGGCTGAAATAGCCGAATACACAAATTTGAAGGGGTGTCCACATACTTTTGTATATATAATGTGTGTATTCTAGCTGCACATGTCATCAGTTTATGTTTGATATTTCTAATTGCTCTTCAAACACTAGTCAGATGTGGAGATTATTGGAGCGTGCTAGATGATGACATGGGTTTAAGATGTTTGTGTTCTGCCTTGAGTGTCTTTCTCAGTGGGTGAGCACCGTAGAAGAGACATGGTGTGTGTGCAGGTGTGTGTGTGTGTGTGTGTGTGTGTGTGTGTGTGTGTGTGTGTGTGTGTGTGTGTGTGTGTGTGTGTGCGTGTGCGTGTGTGTGTGTGTGTGTGTGTGTGTGTGTGTGTGTGTGTGCTGGTGATGAGACAGGGTTACTTTAGGTCATCACACTCGTCTGCTCTCTTAAGACATCATTAAACTTCATTAAACAGGGAATTTGTGCCGCACTGGCACACACACACACACACACACACACACACACACACACACACAAAACCCTCTCTGAAGTTTATCCTCACACACACATCCCCCCAACACACATCCACACTAACAGGCAACTCCTCTCACTCCTCTCACTCCTCACACTCCTCTCCGTTGCATTGCAGAATTTCTACAAGGACATCAACCGTGAAGGGATGTACATCAGGTGAACACTTTATGTAACAATAACCTGTTAATACATTTGTAAATATGTTTCAGAACTAGTTACACCATATCTAATACATGATCTAGTTTGTCTATAGAGGGTTTCTGTATGTGTGCTGTGGGACTGGGGTAGCTGTGTATAACAGTGTATTACTCTGTGAATGAGTGCGAGAATGTGACCTTGTGTGTGTGTGTGTTTGTGTGTATATAATCTGACAAGGGATTATCTCAATCCTGCTGAATTAATGTCCAAATCCAGGGGATCAAGTCCTCCACTAACCGTAACATGTGCACTCATTTTAGGAGAGAGAGGGATGGAGAGGGAAGGAGGGAGCGAGAGGGAAAGAGTGTGAGAGTGAGTGAGAGAGAGAGACCGGTGGAGGGAGGGAAGTGGAGAGGTTGAGAGAAAGTGAAGGACAGAGGGATACAGAAGGTGAGTCAAAGAAAGGCGTGATCCAAAAGGAGGAATGGAATAAAAAGATGGAGGAAGAAACCAAGACTAGCGAGTGAAAGATACTCTGCTTCTCTCTGTGGGAAACCTAGAATTTTGAAAACAATTCAAGTCCCACATTTGACACAATCCAAAAAATGGAACAATGTTGTGCTGAAAATGAGTGACAGTGATAGAAAAGGGGTTAGAAATAACAAAGAATAGACAGAGAAATAGAAATAGAAAGAGAGAGGAGAAAGAGAGAGGAGAAAGAGAGAGGAGAAAGAGAGAGGAGAAAGAGAGAGGGAGGTTAAGAGAGACCTGTGGTTGAGGTAGCTGCATAGCGACACAGTCTGAAGGCACATTCAACTTCCGTGTGTTCTGCTTGTGTGTTCCGCAGTGTTCACATCAGTGTGACAGGATCACAAAGCTTTGCCCCGCTATAAAAACGTCATCAGGACGGCATACACTATCTATTATCCCGAGACAGACAGTGCCCATTGGGCTGTCAGTTTAGCCGTTTGTTAGTTCTCTGTGGTTGATGGTTGGTGTATAGGTCATGCCATCACAATCACAACAGATTGGAATACGTGTATCACAGCATGATGGACTGACTAGTCACTGAGTTGTCGTCTAGGCAACAGAGTCATCTAGTGGACAGTGGTAGACATTAGAGTGTGGTGTGTATTAACTTCACACTATCACATCACACCCTATCAGTCAACAGATGTGTGTGTGTGTGTGTGTGTGTGTGTGTGTGTGTGTGTGTGTGTGTGTGTGTGTGTGTGTGTGTGTGTGTGTGTGTGTGTGTGTGTGTGTGTGTGTGTGTGTGTGTGTGTGTGCGTGTGTGTGCGTGCGTGCGTGCTTGCGTATGCACACGTGTGCACGTGTGTGTGTTACAGATACCTCTACAAGCTGAGAGACCTTCACTTGGATGTGGAAAACTACACAGAGGCTGCATACACCCTGTTGCTTCACTCTCGCCTGCTCAAGGTACACACACACACACACACACACACACACACACACACACACACACACACACACACACACACACACACACAAATTGACATTGGCATTCACAGCGAGAGAGAAGCATTTACTGGTGGATTCAGTGTAGCCCTGACACAGTGTGAGATGAGAGCGAGGGTGTTTTATTGGTTGATGACTGATTCCCTTGGAGATGGCCAATAGCATTAATCCATCTGATTAAGTTTTCAGAGTGACTTCATGACAGGGTTTTGGCCTCTGCTGCTGGGTAACTATGGTGATTGATATAGTGTGTGTGTGACCTCTCTCTCTCTCCGTCTCTTTTATGGGGTGCTTTCATAGAGTTTATTCTCTCCAGTGGTTTATTACATCTTCTCTGTCATTGACGTCACAGTAGTAGACACCACAGTAGTTTACACTGCTTCATCTCTCACACACACATGCAGTCACTCCTATAAAGTATAGCCTATAACCTATAACCTACAACCTATAGCCTTTACAATCCTGTCTGTAGCCTGTCTTGCCACACTGATTGTTTAGTCTATGCCCTCTCAATTCAATTCAATTCAATTCAATTCAAGGGCTTTATTGGCATGGGAAACATGTGTTAACATTGCCAAAGCAAGTGAGGTAGATAATATATAAAGTGAATATATAAAGTGAAAAACAATAAAAATTAACAGTAAACATTACACATACAGAAGTTTCTCTCTCTCTCTCTCTCTCTCTCACTCTCTCTCTCTCTCTCTCTCCCCCTTCCCTTTTGCTTGTCTCTCCCCTTCCCTCTCCGTCCCTCCCTCCCCCCTCCTCTACCCCAGTGGTCAGACGACCAGTGCAGTCCCCAGTTTGAGTTGCGTAGCTGTCAGACCCAGCGCCAGCTGAAGGAGAACCTCTATGACAAAATCATCGGACACTTCGACAAGGGCAAGGTCAGCTAAATGGAGTAGAGTGCACCATCTTGATTCGGTATAGTGTCTTTGCTGTATCGATAGATGTGTTGGAGTTGGTTCTCTTGTCTATCTTGTGTTTTCTCTCCATGTGTGTGTATTGGTAATCTTTCATCTGGCTGTGTTGTGTAGATGTGGGAGGAAGCCATTACTCTGTGTAAGGAGCTGGCTGACCAGTATGAGATGGAGGTGTTTGACTACGAGCTGCTCAGCCAGAGTCTGGTAAGACACACATAACACACTGTCCTGTCCTATTCAACACATGAATAGGTTTTGTCAAGCTTCCTTTATCAGCGTTTGTCCTTAAATTTGTGACACTATTCACAGGACCCTCAAAACGTTCATCTACTCCTCTCACTTTCTCCTCACCTCTCCTCTCCCTCATCCCAACATACATCATATCTGGAGTGACTGTTCAATACACTCCTCTCCTCCTCTTCTCATTCTTCTCTTCTCTCGCCTCCCAAGAGTCTCGCTCACTCAAACAAAACGTGCATATACAGTATTTCTCCATTAGATCCTTTTATCGTTTCTCCCATATTTCACCCAAGAAAAACAGGTCTTTGCTGAGCATGTCATTTCTCTGACGGCTGTAGCTGTACAGAAGGCATTATCATATAATATCTCTATCTTCTTCTGTCTGTCTGTCTCTCCCACCCTCTCTGTCTTTCTGTCTTTCTCTCTTCCCCTCTTCCTCCCCCTCTCTATGTCTCTCCCACCTTAACCTCCCTCTCTCTCTCTCTCTCTCCCGCTCTCTCTCTCTCCCGCTCTCTCTCTCTCTTGCTCTTTCTCTCTCTCTCTCTTGCTCTTTCTCTCTCTGTCTCGCTCTCTCTCTGTCTCTCTCTCTCTGTCTCTCTCTGTCTCTCTCTCTCTGTCTCTGTCTCTCTCTGTCTCTCTCTCTCTCTCTCTCTCTCTCTGTGTCTCTCTCTCTTTGTCTCTCTTTGTCTCTCTCTGTCTTTCTCTCTCTCTCTTTGTCTCTCTCTCTCTGTCTCTCTCTGTCTCTCTCTGTCTTTCTCTCTGTCTCTCTCTGTCTCTCTCTGTCTCTCTCTCTCTCTCTCTCTCTGTCTCTCTCTCTCTCTCTCTGTCTCTGTCTCTCTCTCTTTGTCTCTCTCTGTCTCTCTCTGTCTTTCTCTCTCTCTCTCTGTCTCTCTCTCTCTGTCTCTCTCTGTCTCTCTCTGTCTTTCTCTCTCTCTGTCTCTCTCTGTCTCTCTCTGTCTCTCTCTGTCTCTCTCTGTCTCTGTCTCTCTCTCTCTCTCTCTCTCTCTCTCTCTGTCTCTCTCTGTCTTTCTCTCTGTCTGTCTGTAGAAGCAGCAGGCTAAGTTCTATGAGAACATTATGAAGATCCTGAGGCCCAAGCCAGACTACTTTGCAGTGGGATACTATGGACAGGGCTACCCTCCCTTCCTCAGGGTCGGTCAACCTTCTCAATGTCTCAGTTTAGCCCATATTTACATGGTTTTGGGGTGGCCAATAATGGTTTATTATACTTATGAAATGAGCAACAAAGGCTGTCAATTCACAAGAGGAAGCAATAGCAAAATTGTATTAAAATAATGACCTCTTATGTTGTATTTCTGAGTGTTTATAACCCCATTCATGAGTGTCTATAGGTCTGATCAAACAAGGCGCTTATGAGCAGTAATGATCCCTTTATGACCGTCTACAACCTGTGTATAACCTCAGAACAAGGTGTTTATCCACCGGGGGAAGGAGTATGAGCGTAGAGAAGACTTTCAGAACCAGCTGATGAGTCAGTTCCCCAGCGCTGTCCGTCTCAATATCACCACCATGCCTGGAGACGACGTCAGACTCTCCCCGTTGCAGTGTATCCTCATAATGTACAGTGTATAAACCATACATTTAAATTCCAGTCAATTGAGGACGTATACTTGAAAGTCCAATTCTCCTCAATGCTTTTCAGTGAGTAACCTTTGGAATTAGAATTGACCCCAACCCTGGTAAACACACATCCTACACACACCCCTACACACACGCACACACCTGCACACACACACCTGCACACACACACACACCTGCACACACACACCTGCACACACACACCTGTACACACGCACACCTGCACACACACACACACACACACACACACACACACACACACACACACACACACACCTTCACACACACACCTGCACACACACACACACATGCACACACACACACACACACACACCTAAACATTTGTCTTCATCATGTTTGTGTTGTGGTAATGTTGCGTTCCCTGACCGGGGTTCTCAGACATCCAGTGTTTCACTGTTCAGCCCGTCCTGGAAATCCCACCTCACCTGAAGAACAAACCAGTCCCTGACCAGATCAACAAGTCAGTCCCTTTTGTGTGTCTCCCTCTCATACGAATGAATTTGCTTTAAAAATAGACAGCGTAAACAGAAGAAATGTAGCCCCTCTTTCTGTGTTGTAGCTTCTACAAGTCCAACTATGTGCAGCGTTTCCACTACTCCAGACCAGTGAGGAGAGGACCAGTGGACCCCAATAATGAGTTTGTTGTAAGTGTCTGACTGACTGAGGACATGTCTATGACCATTGAGCTATTCCATGTAAAACAATGGCAACAATCTCAATCTCTCTCTCTCCTAGTCCATGTGGATTGAGCGCACCACATTCACCACAGTGTACAAACTCCCTGGGATCCTGCGCTGGTTTGAGGCCACAGACATGAAACATGTAAGCCTCTGTCTGTCTGTCTGTCTGTCTGTCTGTCTGTCTGTCTGTCTGTCTGTCTCTCTGTCTGTCTTTTTGTCAAAATTAAAAATAAATGTCTCTATTCGCCTGTTGTTGGTCTTATACTCTCATTCTCTCTCTCTCTCTCTCTCTCTCTCTCTCACTCTCTGTCTCGCTCTCTCTACCTCTCTCTCTCTCTCTCTCTCTCCCTCTCTCTCTCTCTCTCTCTCTCTCTCTCTCTCTCTCTCTCTCTCTCTCTCTCTCTCTCTCTCTCTCTCTCTCTCTCTCTCTCTCTCTCTCTCTCTCTCTCTCTCTCTCTCTCTCTCTCTCTCTCTCTACCTCTCTCTCTCTCTCTCTCTCTCTCTCTCTCTACCTCTCTCTCTCTCTCTCTCACTCTACCTCTCTCTCTCTACCTCTCTCTCTCTCTCTCTCTCTCTCTCTCTCTCTCTCTCTCTCTCTCGTCTCTCTCTACCTCTCTCTCTCTCTCTCTCTCTCTCTCTCTCTCTCTCTCTCTCTCTCTCTCTCTCTCTCTCTCTCTCTCTCTCTCTCTCTGTCTCTCTCTCTCTCTCTCTCTCTCTCTCTCTCTCTCTCTCTCTCTCTCTCTCTCTCTCTTCTCTCTCTCTCTCTCTCTCTCTCTCTCTCTCTCTCTCTCTCTCTCTCTCTCTCTCTCTCTCTCTCTCTCTCTCTCTCTCTCTCTCTCTCTAGCCCTCTCTCTCTCTCTCTCTCTCTCTCTACCTCTCTCTCTCTCTCTCTCTCTCTCTCTACCTCTCTCTCTCTATCTCTCTCTCTCTCTCTCTATACCTCTCTCTCTCTCTCTCTCTACCTCTCTCTCTCAACCTCTCTCTCTCTCTCTCTCTCTCGCTCTCTCTCTACCTCTCTCGCTCTCTCTCTCTCTCTCTCTCTACCTCTCTCTCTCTCTCTCTCTCTCTCTCTACCTCTCTCTACCTCTCTCTCTCTCTCTCTCTCTCTCTCTCTCTCTCTCTCTACCTCTCTCTCTCTCTCTCTCTCTCTGTCTCTCTCTCTCTCTCTCTCGCTCTCTCTCTACCTCTCTCTCTCTCTCTCTCTCTCTCTCTCTCTCTCTCTCTCTCTCTCTCTCTCTCTCTCTCTCTCTCAATCTCTCTCTCTCAATCTCTCTCCTCTCTCTCTCTCTCTCTCTCTCTCTCTCTCTCCTCTCTCTCTACTCTCTCTCTCTCTCTCTCTCTCTCTCTCTCTCTCTCTCTCTCTCTCTCTCTCTCTCTCTCTCTCTCTCTCTCTCTCTCTCTCTCTCTCTCTCTCTCTCTCTCTCTCTCTCTCTCTCTCTCTCTCTCTCTCTCTCTCTCTCTCTCTCTCTTTTCTCTCTCTCTCTCTCTCTCTCTCGCTCTCTCTCTCTCTCTCTCTTTCTCTCTCTCTCTCTACCTCTCTGTGTCTCTCCCCGTCTTTCTCTCTCAATTTTCTTTTTCTTTTTCAATTCAATTTGCTTTATTGTTTATTTTGGATATTACATACCATACATTCAACAATAACAAGAAGCATACAGTAGAGGACATGTGCAGGTTGATTGGTCTGTCAGACACTGTCCCTCATCTTATGGCAGGCAGCAATGTAGTGCACTGCCAACCCACAGCTCTCTGCGTCCTCCCCCAACAGGATGGGTAGCCTATTCTCATCAGAGAGGTCTTTGAAACCTTGAATAAGGGTTTCAAATTTGGGAAAATTACACTCTCTAATTGTTTTATATTTTTGACATTTTGTCAGGAAATGCAGCTCCGTCTCAGGTTCTGCTGTGGTGCAGTGGTTGCACAGCCTTTCCTCTACAGGGAGCCAGGTTTTCCTGTGTCTACCCTTCTCAATGGCAAGGCTGTGCTCACTGAGCCTGTACTTTGTCAAGGTTTTTCTAAGGTTTTGATCAGTAACCAGTTCAGTTTCTCTCTCTGTCAGACCACCATCAGTCCTCTGGAGAATGCCATAGAGACCATGGAGAGCACAAATGACAAGATCCTCACCATGGTAAACCAATACCAGGCCGACGACGCCCTTCCCATCAACCCCCTCTCCATGCTGCTCAACGGCATCGTGGACCCCGCTGTCATGGGGGGCTTCGCCAAGTACGAAAAGGTCAGAGTTCATCCATCCATCCGTTCGTCATCTCCTTACTCCTGCTCAACTCGTACATTTCAGAACAGTATTCTGTGTGTTTGGCACAAGCTGCAGTAAGGATAGAATATACTATACAATGAGCTGGATGTTTGGTGAAGATCATACATTTGTCTTCTTCCTAACGCAACCCAGGACTGTTTAATACATAAAAGAGCAGCACATTTCAATGATATCTCTCCTCTCCCCAGGCCTTCTTCACTGAGGAGTACAACCTGCAACACCCAGAGGACCGAGATAAGCTTTATCGCCTCAAAGACCTCATCGCATGGCAGGTACTGTACACACACACGCTACACATTCACATACAGTACAGAAACACAGGCACACACACACACATGCACACACACACACGTATGCATGCCCACACACATTATTATCTTGCAGATCCCATTGCTGGGGGGAGGGATCTCTCTACATGGTAAGAGAGTGACAGACGACCTACGACCTTTCCACGAGCGCATGGAGGAGTGCTTCAAACACATGAGGAAGAAGGTGGAGAAGGAGTACGGCGTGAGGGACCTGGTAAGCGAAAGAGAGGGAGAGAAAAGGAGAGTGTTTGAATGAGGACTGAAATGCTAGCTGCAGGGAACTGCCTGGTATCTTGGGCAGAGGAGAATATCTGTCTGGAAAAGTGTGTTATGAAAAGAGCTTTAGGAATGATACTGGCCATAACTCCTGTTTGTGAAAAGCTTTGTCACTCTCTCCTTCATTCAACGTCACCTTTGACCTTTTTCTCCATCCTTCTCTTTTCCTCTTCGTCATCCCTTGTTCTTAGCCGGATATGGATGAGAGGAAGTCAACTCGTCCGCGCTCTGTCCTTCGCTCCTTCCGTCAGTCTGTCATCTCCATCTGCTCCCTCCAGGGGTCTGAGTGTGGGACCCCCACCAAACCTTACCCAGACAGGTAACCCACACAGGCACACCCACACACTCAGATGAAACCCACACAGATGGATGCAAGCACAAAAACATATTTAACAACACACACCTTACCCTCGCTTCTCTCTTGATCCCATTCCCCTCACCCCCCTCCCTCCCCAGTGGTCTCCCTGACACGGTGTCCCCCCGGACCCCCACCCTGCAGCGCTCCAGTGGGAGTATGAGCATGGGGGAAGAGGGAGGGGCCGATGGGGAGGTGAAACTCAGGAAGTCCAAAAAGAAAAGGAAGAGGAGCAGCATGATCTTCATCCCAGAGGAGAGAGACAGGACCAACACACTGGACAGCAAACGGGTGAGAGAGATGGAGAGAGCGACAGACAGAGACAGAGAGAGACAGAAAGAGAGAGAGAGAGAGAGAGAGAAAGAGAGCGAGACAAAGAGAGAGAGAGAGAGAGAGAGACAGAAAGAGAGAGCGAGACAAATAGAGAGAGAGAGAGAGAGAGAGAGAGAGAGAGAGAGAGAGGCAAGCGATGGAATTGAAATGACAAGAGCGAGTGGGACAAAAGTGTGCAAAGCTGTCATCAAAGCAAAGCGTGGCTACTTTGAAGAATCTCAAATGTAAAATATATTTTGATTTGTTTACCACTGTTTTGGTTACTACATGATTCCATATGTGTTCTTTCATAGTTCTGATGTCTTCACTATTATTCTACAATATAGGTGTGTCCAAACTGACTGATAGTGTGCACACAGACTCCTGCTTTATGTCAGTATCAGTGAGTATCCCTGCTCTCTGTTCTCTGCCTCCCTCTAGCTGTCCAAGAAGCAGGAGTTCCGCAGTGACACCAACCTGTCTGAACCCTGTCAGGGAAATGACTCTCTCACCAATGTCAACTCCAGGTCTCTGCCTGCTATTACAGGTAACACACAAACGTATGCACACGCATGACCGCATGCACATAGGCACACTCCCTCTCACACACACCCTCTCCCTGTTCACAGGTCTGTCTCTGTCTGTGGTCAACGGTAGTGAGGAGGCGGAGTCAGCCCGGTCCAGGAGGGACAGTAAGAGCATGTCTGTGTGTCTTCCTGGTGACCGTACCGCTGACAGACGCTCCAAAGGGGTTATCAGCCTGCTGTTCGGGGCCAAGGTACACACACACACACACACACGCACACTCCCACTCACTCACTCACACACACACACACACACACACACACACACACACACACACACACACACACACACACACACACACACACACACACACACACACAACCATTAGGTGAGTTGTGTGTTTAATCTAGATGTATGGTTGTCTATGTTCCCGCAGAGCAACAAGTCTGAGCAACAGAAAGACAAGTCGTGTACTGACCCAGGCAAAAAGAACGTCAGTCATTTCTAACAGCTTCAAGCATGATGTACCCTCAGTGCCTTTACACCTGCTCTGCTCTGAATGCCAGTCAACACAAGGGGTTGTTGCCTTGCTAGAAGCTCCTCTTTGGAAAGAGCCATCTGATCAGCTTTTTCATCAAGACTTGTTTGCGCTCCCGCAGGCACACACACACATAGAGAGGGAGATGGAGAGACACAGACTTGATCTCTGATGAAATTCTGCGTAGCATGCTTTCACACTTCTGCTCTCACATCTTTTACAATCAATCAAAAATACATTTACCTTGACTGCCTTTTTTTAGTAATGTAACTTTCAAATTTGATTCAACTTATGAAACAATGAATAAAAAGATATCCAATGTTTGACAGGGAAGGTTTTTTTTTTCAAAGCACATTATATTAACAGTTTAATGTGACTCTCAGAACATAATGGATGAACTCATTGAGAATATGGAGGATGTCCCAAAGCACTCTCATTAAGAGCCAACGGCCAAAAGAACAAGGCTTTATTTCAATAAATAGTACAAACACAAACAGAATTACAATAATATGGAGTGGTATGTCTGTTCAATAAATCAATATCATGGAAATGACATACATACCCAAGATAAAATCCACAACAATTTTGAAATCTTATCAAATCAACGTTTTTTGGTCGCATACATAGTTTAGCAATGTGAAATGCTGATGTTACCAGCTCTTAACAATGCAGTGAAATGCTGATGTTACCAGCTCTTAACAATGCAGTGAAATGCTGATGTTACCAGCTCTTAACAATGCAGTGAAATGCTGATGTTACCAGCTCTTAACAATGCAGTGAAATGCTGATGTTACCAGCTCTTAACAATGCAGTGAAATGCTGATGTTACCAGCTCTTAACAATGCAGTGAAATGCTGATGTTACCAGCTCTTAACAATGCAGTGAAATGCTGATGTTACTAGCTCTTAACAATGCAGTGAAATGCTGATGTTACCAGCTCTTAACAATGCAGTGAAATGCTGATGTTACCAGCTCTTAACAATGCAGTGAAATGCTGATGTTACTAGCTCTTAACAATGCAGTGAAATGCTGATGTTACCAGCTCTTAACAATGCAGTGAAATGCTGATGTTACCAGCTCTTAACAATGCAGTGAAATGCTGATGTTACTAGCTCTTAACAATGCAGTGAAATGCTGATGTTACCAGCTCTTAACAATGCAGTGAAATGCTGATGTTACCAGCTCTTAACAATGCAGTGAAATGCTGATGTTA
The DNA here is from genome assembly GCF_045791955.1 of Oncorhynchus clarkii lewisi. NCBI lineage: Eukaryota > Metazoa > Chordata > Actinopteri > Salmoniformes > Salmonidae > Oncorhynchus > Oncorhynchus clarkii. The sequence continues at coordinate 25,753,345 of NC_092177.1, forward strand.
CTAGCTCTTAACAATGCAGTGAAATGCTGATGTTACCAGCTCTTAACAATGAGGTGAAATGCTGATGTTACCAGCTCTTAACAATGCAGTGAAATGTCAAATTATTCAAAAATAAATGATTGAAACATAAAAACAGACTGTGCAGTACAAATGCTGTGTCTGTGCAGTATAAAAAATGAGTCTATTCATTATAATTAATTAGCTATGAAATTACATCTGGCTATCACTATCTCAATATTACCGTGTTTCTCACTTTCTCAATATCATGGTCCTCACTATCTCAATATTACGGTATTTCTTACTCTCTCAATATTACATTGTTTCTCACTATCTCAATATTATGGTCCTCACTATCTCAATAATATGGTCCTCACTATCTCAATATTATGGTCCTCACTATCTCAATATTATGGTCCTCACTATCTCAATATTATGGTCCTCACTATCTCAATATTATGGTCCTCACTATCTCAATATTATGGTCCTCACTATCTCAATATTATGGTCCTCACTATCTCAATAGTATGGTCCTCACTATCTCAATATTATGGTCCTCACTATCTCAATATTATGGTCCTCACTATCTCAATAGTATGGTCCTCACTATGTCAATATTATGGTCCTCACTATCTCAATATAATGGTCCTCACTATCTCAATATTACGGTGTTTCTCACTATCTCAATATTATGGTCCTCACTATCTCAATATTATGGGACATTTCCTCTGACCTGGTCTGATCCGGTGCTCTCTAGCATGTCCCACACTGTGGGACATTTCCTCTGCCCTGGTCTGATCCGGTGCTCTCTACCATGTTTCACACTGTAGGACATTTCCTCTGCCCTGGTCTAATCCGGTTTTCTTTAGCATGTTTCACACTGTGGGACATTTCCTCTGCCCTGGTCTGATCCGGTGCTCTTTAGCATGTTTCACACTGTGGGACATGTCCTCTGCCCTGGTCTGATCCGGGGCTCTCTACCATGTTTCACACTGTGGGACATTTCCTCTGCCCTGGTCTGATCCAGTGCTCTCTACCATGTTTCACACTGTGGGACATTTCCTCTGCCCTGGTCTGATCCGGTTTTCTTTAGCATGTTTCATACTGTGAGACATTTCCTCTGCCCTGGTCTGATCCGGTGCTCTCTACCATGTTTCACACTGTGGGACATTTCCTCTGCCCTGGTCTGATCCGGTTTTCTTTAGCATGTTTCACACTGTGGGACATTTCCTCTGCCCTGGTCTGATCCGGTGCTCTTTAGCATGTTTCACACTGTGGGACATTTCCTCTGCCCTGGTCTGATCCGGTGCTCTCTAACATGTTTCACACTGTGGGACATTTCCTCAGCCCTGGTCTGATCCGGGGCTCTTTAGCATGTTTCACACTGTGGGACATTTCCTCTGCCCTGGTCTGATCCGGTGCTCTCTACCATGTTTCACACTGTGGGACATTTCCTCAGCCCTGGTCTGATCCGGGGCTCTTTAGCATGTTTCACACTGTGGGACATTTCCTCTGCCCTGGTCTGATCCGGTGCTCTTTAGCATGTTTCATACTGTGGGACATTTCCTCTGCCCTGGTCTGATCCGGTGCTCTCTAACATGTTTCACACTGTGGGACATGTCCTCTGCCCTGGTCTGATCCGGTGCTCTCTACCATGTTTCACACTGTGGGACATTTCCTCTGCCCTGGTCTGATCCGGTGCTCTCTACCATGTTTCACACTGTGGGACATTTCCTCATCCCTGGTCTGATCCGGTGCTCTCTACCATGTTTCACACTGTGGGACATTTCCTCATCCCTGGTCTGATCCGGTGCTCTCTACCATGTTTCACACTGTGGGAGAAGCAGAGATGGAGTGATTAAGAGACACAGAGTCCCTATGAAAAATGAAAGGAAATAATGACCATTCTTAACCTTATTTACTTCAGAGTCTCCATTTTTACTCCAGAGTCTCTTATTTACTTCAGCGTCTCCAATTCACAGTGTGGATTCTCCAGTATAACAGAGAGCAGTTTCACTCATGAGTCTCCTGGGCGATTGTAGCTCAGGTCCAGCTCTCAGGTGAAAGGGGTTTGAAAGCAAAGGTATAGCCAGATAAGCACTGCCTTTCTCTGTGACTCTACAGCCTGACAACCCGAGAGACAAAAATGTGATTACATAATGAGATATAAAAATACACCAGGTAATACCTTTGTAATCCTTTTTCTCTCTCAGTTGATTCCGTATTAGTCCTGTGCTTCTACCCCAGTGTCTGAAGTTGACAGTATGGATCATCCAGTCCAGCAGAGAGCAGTGTTACTCCACAATCCTGCAGGTCATTGTCGCTCCACTCCAGCGCTCTCAGATGAGAGAGAGGAGATCTCAGGGCTTTGGCTCTTCCTCTGTAAGACTACGCCCTCCTAGCCTGTAGAAAAACGGGAGGGAAATCCCACTCTGGTTCTGAGTCATTCAAGCACAAGTACACACACACTTCCAAGTCACCATAACATCATTCCGTCATAGCAGCTAACACCATCAGACCATCACTCCTCCCTGGTGTTTATTTTATTGAAGGGAATTCCAAGGAGTAATGAAGGAACTTAAAGGCCACGTGTGACTTACCCTATCCTCTGTAGTTTACAATGCAGTGAAATGTCAAATCATTCAAAAATAAATGATTGAAACATAAAAACAGACTGTGCAGTACAAATGCTGTGTCTGTGCAGTATAAAAAATTATTCTATTCATTATAATTAATTAGCTATGAAATTACATCTGGCTATCACTATCTCAATATTACCGTGTTTCTCACTATCTCAATATTACGGTGTTTCTCACTATCTCAATATTACAGTGTTTCTCACTATCTCAATATTATAGTCCTCACTATCTCAATATTATGGTCCTCACTATCTCAATATTATGGTCCTCACTATCTCAATATCACGGTGTTTCTCACTATCTCAATTTTATGGTCCTCACTATCTCAATATTATGGTCCTCACTATCTCAATATTACGGTGTTTCTCACTATCTCAATATTATGGTCCTCACTATCTCAATATTATGGTCCTCACTATCTCAATAGTATGGTCCTCACTATCTCAATATTATGGTCCTCACTATCTCAATATTATGGTCCTCACTATCTCAATAGTATGGTCCTCACTATCTCAATATTATGGTCCTCACTATCTCAATAGTATGGTCCTCACTATCTCAATATTATGGTCCTCACTATCTCAATAGTATGGTCCTCACTATCTCAATATTATGGTCCTCACTATCTCAATAGTATGGTCCTCACTATCTCAATAGTATGGTCCTCACTATCTCAATATTATGGTCCTCACTATCTCAATAGTATGGTCCTCACTATCTCAATATTATGGTCCTCACTATCTCAATATTATGTTCCTCACTATCTCAATATTATGGTCCTCACTATCTCAATATTATGGTCCTCACTATCTCAATAGTATGGTCCTCACTATCTCAATATTATGGTCCTCACTATCTCAATAGTATGGTCCTCACTATCTCAATAGTATGGTCCTCACTATCTCAATATTATGGTCCTCACTATCTCAATAGTATGGTCCTCACTATCTCAAATCTCAATATTATGGTCCTCACTATCTCAATATTATGGTCCTCACTATCTCAATATTATGGTCCTCACTATCTCAATAGTATGGTCCTCACTATCTCAATATTATGGTCCTCACTATCTTAATATTATGGTCCTCACTATCTCAATATCACAGTGTTTCTCACTATCTCAATATTATGGTCCTCACTATCTCAATAGTATGGTCATCACTATCTCAATATTATGGTCCTCACTATCTCAATAGTATGGTCCTCACTATCTCAATATTATGGTCCTCACTATCTCAATATTATGGTCCTCACTATCTCAATATTATAGTCCTCACTATCTCAATATTATGGTCCTCACTATCTCAATATTATGGTCCTCACTATCTCAATTTTATGGTCCTCACTATCTCAATATTATGGTCCTCACTATCTCAATATTACGGTGTTTCTCACTATCTCAATATTATGGTCCTCACTATCTCAATATTATGGTCCTCACTATCTCAATATTATGGTCCTCACTATCTCAATATTATGGTCCTCACTATCTCAATATTATGGTCCTCACTATCTCAATATTATGGTCCTCACTATCTCAATATTATGGTCCTCACTATCTCAATAGTATGGTCCTCACTATCTCAATATTATGGTCCTCACTATCTCAATAGTATGGTCCTCACTATCTCAATATTATGGTCCTCACTATCTCAATAGTATGGTCCTCACTATCTCAATATTATGGTCCTCACTATCTCAATATTATGGTCCTCACTATCTCAATATTACGGTCCTCACTATTTCAATATTACGGTCCTCACTATCTCAATATTATGGTCCTCACTATCTCAATATTATGGTCCTCACTATCTCAATATTACGGTGTTTCTCACTATCTCAATATTATGGTCCTCACTATCTCAATAGTATGGTCCTCACTATCTCAATATTATGGTCCTCACTATCTCAATAGTATGGTCCTCACTATCTCAATATTATGGTCCTCACTATCTCAATATTATGGTCCTCACTATCTCAATATTATGGTCCTCACTATCTCAATATTATGGTCCTCACTATCTCAATATTATGGTCCTCACTATCTCAATATTATGGTCCTTACTATCTCAATATTATGGTCCTCACTATCTCAATATTATGGTCCTCACTATCTCAATATTATGGTCCTCACTATCTCAATATTATGGTCCTCACTATCTCAATATTATGGTCCTCACTATCTCAATATTATGGTCCTCACTATCTCAATATTATGGTCCTCACTATCTCAATATTATGGTCCTCACTATCTCAATAGTATGGTCCTCACTATCTCAATATTATGGTCCTCACTATCTCAATATTATGGTCCTCACTATCTCAATATTATGGTCCTCACTATCTCAATATTATGGTCCTCACTATCTCAATATTATGGTCCTCACTATCTCAATATCACAGTGTTTCTCACTATCTCAATTTTATGGTCCTCACTATCTCAATATTATGGTCCTCACTATCTCAATATTACGGTGTTTCTCACTATCTCAATATTATGGTCCTCACTATCTCAATATTATGGTCCTCACTATCTCAATAGTATGGTCCTCACTATCTCAATATCACGGTGTTTCTCACTATCTCAATATTATGGTCCTCACTATCTCAATATTATGGTCCTCACTATCTCAATATTACGGTGTCCTCACTATCTCAATATTATGGTCCTATCTCAATATTATGGTCCTCACTATCTCAATATTATGGTCCTCACTATCTCAATAGTATGGTCCTCACTATCTCAATATTATGGTCCTCACTATCTCAATATTATGGTCCTCACTATCTCAATATTATGGTCCTCACTATCTCAATATTATGGTCCTCACTATCTCAATATTATGGTCCTCATCTATATTATGGTCCTCAATATATATGGTCCTCACTATCTCAATATTATGGTCCTCACTATCTCAATATTATGGTCCTCACTATCTCAATAGTATGGTCCTCACTATCTCAATATTATGGTCCTCACTATCTCAATATTATGGTCCTCACTATCTCAATATTATGGTCCTCACTATCTCAATATTATGGTCCTCACTATCTCAATATTATGGTCCTCACTATCTCAATATTACGGTCCTCACTATTTCAATATTACGGTCCTCACTATCTCAATATTATGGTCCTCACTATCTCAATATTATGGTCCTCACTATCTCAATATTATGGTCCTCACTATCTCAATATTATGGTCCTCACTATCTCAATAGTATGGTCCTCACTATCTCAATATTATGGTCCTCACTATCTCAACAGTATGGTCCTCACTATCTCAATATTATGGTCCTCACTATCTCAATATTATGGTCCTCACTATCTCAATATTATGGACCTCACTATCTCAATAGTATGGTCCTCACTATCTCAATATTATGGTCCTCACTATCTCAATAGTTATGGTCCTCACTATCTCAATATTATGGTCCTCACTATCTCAATATTATGGTCCTCACTATCTCAATATTATGGTCCTCACTATCTCAATATTATGGTCCTCACTATCTCAATATTATGGTCCTCACTATCTCAATATTATGGTCCTCACTATCTCAATATTATGGTCCTCACTATCTCAATATTATGGTCCTCACTATCTCAATATTACGGTGTTTCTCACTATCTCAATATTATGGTCCTCACTATCTCAATATTATGGTCCTCACTATCTCAATAGTATGGTCCTCACTATCTCAATATTATGGTCCTCACTATCTCAATATTATGGTCCTCACTATCTCAATATTATGGTCCTCACTATCTCAATATTATGGTCCTCAATATCTCAATAGTATGGTCCTCACTATCTCAATATTATGGTCCTCACTATCTCAATATTATGGTCCTCACTATCTCAATATTATGGTCCTCACTATCTTAATAGTATGGTCCTCATTATCTCAATATTATGGTCCTCACTATCTCAATATTATGGTCCTCACTATCTCAATATTATGGTCCTCACTATCTCAATATTATGGTCCTCACTATCTCAATATTACGGTCCTCACTATTTCAATATTACGGTCCTCACTATCTCAATATTATGGTCCTCACTATCTCAATATTATGGTCCTCACTATCTCAATATTACGGTCCTCACTATCTCAATATTATGGTCCTCACTATCTCAATAGTATGGTCCTCACTATCTCAATATTATGGTCCTCACTATCTCAACAGTATGGTCCTCACTATCTCAATATTATGGTCCTCACTATCTCAATATTATGGTCCTCACTATCTCAATATTATGGTCCTCACTATCTCAATATTATGGACCTCACTATCTCAATAGTATGGTCCTCACTATCTCAATAATATGGTCCTCACTATCTCAATAGTATGGTCCTCACTATCTCAATATTATGGTCCTCACTATCTCAATATTATGGTCCTCACTATCTCAATATTATGTTCCTCACTATCTCAATAGTAGGGTCCTCACTATCTCAATATTATGGTCCTCACTATCTCAATATTATGGTCCTCACTATCTCAATAGTATGGTCCTCACTATCTCAATATTATGGTCCTCACTATCTCAATATCACAGTGTTTCTCACTATCTCAATTTTATGGTCCTCACTATCTCAATATTATGGTCCTCACTATCTCAATATTACGGTGTTTCTCACTATCTCAATATTATGGTCCTCACTATCTCAATATTATGGTCCTCACTATCTCAATAGTATGGTCCTCACTATCTCAATATCACGGTGTTTCTCACTATCTCAATATTATGGTCCTCACTATCTCAATATTACGGTGTTTCTCACTATCTCAATATTATGGTCCTCACTATCTCAATATTATGGTCCTCACTATCTCAATAGTATGGTCCTCACTATCTCAATATTATGGTCCTCACTATCTCAATATTATGGTCCTCACTATCTCAATAGTATGGTCCTCACTATCTCAATATCACGGTGTTTCTCACTATCTCAATATTATGGTCCTCACTATCTCAATATTATGGTCCTCACTATCTCAATATTACGGTGTTTCTCACTATCTCAATATTATGGTCCTCACTATCTCAATATTATGGTCCTCACTATCTCAATAGTATGGTCCTCACTATCTCAATATTATGGTCCTCACTATCTCAATATTATGGTCCTCACTATCTCAATATTTTGGTCCTCACTATCTCAATATTATGGTCCTCAATATCTCAATAGTATGGTCCTCACTATCTCAATATTATGGTCCTCACTATCTCAATATTATGGTCCTCACTATCTCAATATTATGGTCCTCACTATCTTAATAGTATGGTCCTCATTATCTCAATATTATGGTCCTCACTATCTCAATATTATGGTCCTCACTATCTCAATATTATGGTCCTCACTATCTCAATATTATGGTCCTCACTATCTCAATATTACGGTCCTCACTATTTCAATATTACGGTCCTCACTATCTCAATATTATGGTCCTCACTATCTCAATATTATGGTCCTCACTATCTCAATATTATGGTCCTCACTATCTCAATATTATGGTCCTCACTATCTCAATAGTATGGTCCTCACTATCTCAATATTATGGTCCTCACTATCTCAACAGTATGGTCCTCACTATCTCAATATTATGGTCCTCACTATCTCAATATTATGGTCTTCACTATCTCAATATTATGGACCTCACTATCTCAATAGTATGGTCCTCACTATCTCAATATTATGGTCCTCACTATCTCAATAGTATGGTCCTCACTATCTCAATATTATGGTCCTCACTATCTCAATATTATGGTCCTCACTATCTCAATATTATGTTCCTCACTATCTCAATAGTATGGTCCTCACTATCTCAATATTATGGTCCTCACTATCTCAATATTATGGTCCTCACTATCTCAATAGTATGGTCCTCACTATCTCAATATTATGGTCCTCACTATCTCAATAGTATGGTCCTCACTATCTCAATATTATGGTCCTCACTATCTCAATATTATGGTCCTCACTATCTCAATATTATGGTCCTCACTATCTCAATATTATGGTCCTCACTATCTCAATATTACGGTGTTTCTCACTATCTCAATATTATGGTCCTCACTATCTCAATATTATGGTCCTCACTATCTCAATAGTATGGTCCTCACTATCTCAATATTATGGTCCTCACTATCTCAATATTATGGTCCTCACTATCTCAATATTATGGTCCTCACTATCTCAATATTATGGTCCTCAATATCTCAATAGTATGGTCCTCACTATCTCAATATTATGGTCCTCACTATCTCAATATTATGGTCCTCACTATCTCAATATTATGGTCCTCACTATCTTAATAGTATGGTCCTCATTATCTCAATATTATGGTCCTCACTATCTCAATATTATGGTCCTCACTATCTCAATATTATGGTCCTCACTATCTCAATATTATGGTCCTCACTATCTCAATATTACGGTCCTCACTATTTCAATATTACGGTCCTCACTATCTCAATATTATGGTCCTCACTATCTCAATATTATGGTCCTCACTATCTCAATATTACGGTCCTCACTATCTCAATATTATGGTCCTCACTATCTCAATAGTATGGTCCTCACTATCTCAATATTATGGTCCTCACTATCTCAACAGTATGGTCCTCACTATCTCAATATTATGGTCCTCACTATCTCAATATTATGGTCCTCACTATCTCAATATTATGGTCCTCACTATCTCAATATTATGGACCTCACTATCTCAATAGTATGGTCCTCACTATCTCAATATTATGGTCCTCACTATCTCAATAGTATGGTCCTCACTATCTCAATATTATGGTCCTCACTATCTCAATATTATGGTCCTCACTATCTCAATATTATGTTCCTCACTATCTCAATAGTAGGGTCCTCACTATCTCAATATTATGGTCCTCACTATCTCAATATTATGGTCCTCACTATCTCAATAGTATGGTCCTCACTATCTCAATATTATGGTCCTCACTATCTCAATAGTATGGTCCTCACTATCTCAATATTATGGTCCTCACTATCTCAATATTATGGTCCTCACTATCTCAATATTATGTTCCTCACTATCTCAATAGTATGGTCCTCACTATCTCAATATTATGGTCCTCACTATCTCAATATTATGGTCCTCACTATCTCAATAGTATGGTCCTCACTATCTCAATATTATGGTCCTCACTATCTCAATATTATGGTCCTCACTATCTCAATAGTATGGTCCCCACTATCTCAATATTATGGTCCTCACTATCTCAATATTATGGTCCTCACTATCTCAATATTATGGTCCTCACTATCTCAATAGTATGGTCCTCACTATCTCAGTATTATGGTCCTCACTATCTCAATATTATGGTCCTCACTATCTCAATAGTATGGTCCTCACTATCTCAATATTATGGTCTTCACTATCTCAATATTATGGTCCTCACTATCTCAATATTATGGTCCTCACTATCTCAATAGTATGGTCCTCACTATCTCAGTATTATGGTCCTCACTATCTCAATATTATGGTCCTAGCTATCTCAATAGTATGGTCCTCACTATCTCAATATTATGGTCCTCACTATCTCAATATTATGGTCCTCACTATCTCAATATTACGGTGTTTCTCACTATCTCAATATCATGGTCCTCACTATCTCAATATTACAGTGTTTCTCACTCTCTCAATATTACGGTGTTTCTCACTATCTCAATATTATGGTCCTCACTATCTCAATATTATGGTCCTCACTATCTCAATAGTATGGTCCACACTATCTCAATATTATGGTCCTCACTATCTCAATATTATGGTCCTCACTATCTCAATATTATGGTCCTCACTATCTCAATATTATGGTCCTCACTATCTCAATAGTATGGTCCTCACTATCTCAATATTATGGTCCTCACTATCTCAATAGTATGGTCCTCACTATCTCAATATTATGGTCCTCACTATCTCAATATTATGGTCCTCACTATCTCAATATTATGGTCCTCACTATCTCAATAGTATGGTCCTCACTATCTCAATATTATTGTCCTCACTATCTCAATATTATGGTCCTCACTATCTCAATAGTATGGTCCTCACTATCTCAATATTATGGTCCTCACTATCTCAATATCATGGTCCTCACTATCTCAATATTGCAGTGTTTCTCACTCTCTCAATATTACGGTGGTTCTCACTATCTCAATATTATGGTCCTCACTATCTCAATATTATGGTCCTCACTATCTCAATATTATGGTCCTCACTATCTCAATATTATGGTCCTCACTATCTCAATATTATGGTCCTCACTATCTCAATATTATGGTCCTCACTATCTCAATATTATGGTCCTCACTATCTCAATATTATGGTCCTCACTATCTCAATAGTGTGGTCCTCACTATCTCAATATCATGGTCCTCACTATCTCAATATTATGGTCCTCACTATCTCAATAGTATGGTCCTCACTATCTCAATATTATGGTCCTCACTATCTCAATAGTATGGTCCTCACTATCTCAATATTATGGTCCTCACTATCTCAATATTATGGTCCTCACTATCTCAATATTATGGTCCTCACTATCTCAATAGTATGGTCCTCACTATCTCAATATTATGGTCCTCACTATCTCAATATTATGGTCCTCACTATCTCAATAGTATGGTCCTCACTATCTCAATATTATGGTCCTCACTATCTCAATATCATGGTCCTCACTCTCTCAATATTACGGTGTTTCTCACTATCTCAATATTATGGTCCTCACTATCTCAATATTATGGTCCTCACTATCTCAATAGTATGGTCCTCACTATCTCAATAGTATGGTCCTCACTATCTCAATATTATGGTCCTCACTATCTCAATAGTATGGTCCTCACTATCTCAATGGTATGGTCCTCACTATCTCAATAGTATGGTCCTCACTATCTCAATATTATGGTCCTCACTATCTCAATATTATGGTCCTCACTATCTCAATAGTATGGTCCTCACTATCTCAATATTATGGTCCTCACTATCTCAATATTATGGTCCTCACTATCTCAATATTATGGTCCTCACTATCTCAATAGTATGGTCCTCACTATCTCAGTATTATGGTCCTCACTATCTCAATATTATGGTCCTCACTATCTCAATAGTATGGTCCTCACTATCTCAATATTATGGTCCTCACTATCTCAATATTATGGTCCTCACTATCTCAATAGTATGGTCCTCACTATCTCAATATTATGGTCCTCACTATCTCAATATCATGGTCCTCACTATCTCAATATTGCAGTGTTTCCTCACTATCTCAATATTATGGTGTTTCTCACTATCTCAATATTATGGTCCTCACTATCTCAATATTATGGTCCTCACTATCTCAATATTATGGTCCTCACTATCTCAATATTATGGTCCTCACTATCTCAATATTATGGTCCTCACTATCTCAATATTATGGTCCTCACTATCTCAATATTATGGTCCTCACTATCTCAATATTATGGTCCTCACTATCTCAATATTATGGTCCTCACTATCTCAATATTATGGTCCTCACTATCTCAATAGTATGGTCCTCACTATCTCAGTATTATGGTCCTCACTATCTCAATATTATGGTCCTCACTATCTCAATAGTATGGTCCTCACTATCTCAATATTATGGTCCTCACTATCTCAATAGTATGGTCCTCACTATCTCAATATTATGGTCCTCACTATCTCAATATTATGGTCCTCACTATCTCAATATTATGGTCCTCACTATCTCAATATCACGGTGTTTCTCACTATCTCAATATTATGGTCCTCACTATCTCAATATTATGGTCCTCACTATCTCAATATTACGGTGTTTCTCACTATCTCAATATTATGGTCCTCACTATCTCAATATTATGGTCCTCACTATCTCAATAGTATGGTCCTCACTATCTCAATATTATGGTCCTCACTATCTCAATATTATGGTCCTCACTATCAAGATATTATGGTCCTCACTATCTCAATATTACGATCCTCACTATCTCAATATTATGGTCCTCACTATCTCAAAATTATGGTCCTCACTATCTCAATATTATGGTCATCACTATCTCAATATTATGGTCCTCACTATCTCAATGTTATGGTCCTCACTATCTCAATATTATGGTCCTCACTATCTCAATATCACGGAGTTTCTCACTATCTCAATTTTATGGTCCTCACTATCTCAATATTATGGTCCTCACTATCTCAATATTATGGTCCTCACTATCTCAATAGTATGGTCCTCACTATCTCAATATTATGGTCCTCACTGTCTCAATATTATGGTCCTCACTATCTCAATATTATGGTCCTCACTATCTCAATAGTATGGTCCTCACTATCTCAATATTATGGTCCTCACTATCTCAATATCATGGTCCTCACTATCGCAATATTGCAGTGTTTCTCACTCTCTCAATATTACGGTGTTTCTCACTATCTCAATATTATGGTCCTCACTATCTCAATATTATGGTCCTCACTATCTCAGTATTATGGTCCTCACTATCTCAATATTATGGTCCTCACTATCTCAATAGTATGGTCCTCACTATCTCAATATTATGGTCCTCACTATCTCAATATTATGGTCCTCACTATCTCAATAGTATGGTCCTCACTATCTCAATATTATGGTCCTCACTATCTCAATATTATGGTCCTCACTATCTCAATAGTATGGTCCTCACTATCTCAATATTATGGTCCTCACTATCTCAATATTATGGTCCTCACTATCTCAATATTATGGTCCTCACTATCTCAATAGTATGGTCCTCACTATCTCAGTATTATGGTCCTCACTATCTCAATATTATGGTCCTCACTATCTCAATAGTATGGTCCTCACTATCTCAATATTATGGTCCTCACTATCTCAATATTATGGTCCTCACTATCTCAATAGTATGGTCCTCACTATCTCAATATTATGGTCCTCACTATCTCAATATCATGGTCCTCACTATCTCAATATTGCAGTGTTTCTCACTCTCTCAATATTACGGTGTTTCTCACTATCTCAATATTATGGTCCTCACTATCTCAATATTATGGTCCTCACTATCTCAATAGTATGGTCCTCACTATCTCAATATTATGGTCCTCACTATCTCAATAGTATGGTCCTCACTATCTCAATAGTATGGTCCTCACTATCTCAATAGTATGGTCCTCACTATCTCAATATTATGGTCCTCACTATCTCAATATTATGGTCCTCACTATCTCAATAGTATGGTCCTCACTATCTCAATATTATGGTCCTCACTATCTCAATATTATGGTCCTCACTATCTCAATATTATGGTCCTCACTATCTCAATAGTATGGTCCTCACTATCTCAGTATTATGGTCCTCACTATCTCAATATTATGGTCCTCACTATCTCAATAGTATGATCCTCACTATCTCAATATTATGGTCCTCACTATCTCAATATTATGGTCCTCACTATCTCAATATTATGGTCCTCACTATCTCAATATTATAGTCCTCACTATCTCAATATTATGGTCCTCACTATCTCAATATCACGGTGTTTCTCACTATCTCAATATTATGGTCCTCACTATCTCAATATTATGGTCCTCACTATCTCAATATTACGGTGTTTCTCACTATCTCAATATTATGGTCCTCACTATCTCAATATTATGGTCCTCACTATCAAGATATTATGGTCCTCACTATCTCAATATTACGATCCTCACTATCTCAATATTATGGTCCTCACTATCTCAAAATTATGGTCCTCACTATCTCAATATTATGGTCCTCACTATCTCAATATTATGGTCCTCACTATCTCAATGTTATGGTCCTCACTATCTCAATATTATGGTCCTCACTATCTCAATATCACGGAGTTTCTCACTATCTCAATTTTATGGTCCTCACTATCTCAATATTATGGTCCTCACTATCTCAATATTATGGTCCTCACTATCTCAATAGTATGGTCCTCACTATCTCAATATTATGGTCCTCACTGTCTCAATATTATGGTCCTCACTATCTCAATATTATGGTCCTCACTATCTCAATAGTATGGTCCTCACTATCTCAATATTATGGTCCTCACTATCTCAAAGCATGGTCCTCACTATCGCAATATTGCAGTGTTTCTCACTCTCTCAATATTACGGTGTTTCTCACTATCTCAATATTATGGTCCTCACTATCTCAATATTATGGTCCTCACTATCTCAGTATTATGGTCCTCACTATCTCAATATTATGGTCCTCACTATCTCAATAGTATGGTCCTCACTATCTCAATATTATGGTCCTCACTATCTCAATATTATGGTCCTCACTATCTCAATAGTATGGTCCTCACTATCTCAATATTATGGTCCTCACTATCTCAATATCATGGTCCTCACTATCTCAATATTGCAGCGTTTCTCACTCTCTCAATATTACGGTGTTTCTCACTATCTCAATATTATGGTCCTCACTATCTCAATATTATGGTCCTCACTATCTCAATAGTATGGTCCTCACTATCTCAATATTATGGTCCTCACTATCTCAATAGTATGGTCCTCACTATCTCAATAGTATGGTCCTCACTATCTCAATAGTATGGTCCTCACTATCTCAATATTATGGTCCTCACTATCTCAATATTATGGTCCTCACTATCTCAATAGTATGGTCCTCACTATCTCAATATTATGGTCCTCACTATCTCAATATTATGGTCCTCACTATCTCAATAGTATGGTCCTCACTATCTCAGTATTATGGTCCTCACTATCTCAATATTATGGTCCTCACTATCTCAATAGTATGGTCCTCACTATCTCAATATTATGGTCCTCACTATCTCAATAGTATGGTCCTCACTATCTCAATATTATGGTCCTCACTATCTCAATATTATAGTCCTCACTATCTCAATATTATGGTCCTCACTATCTCAATATCACGGTGTTTCTCACTATCTCAATATTATGGTCCTCACTATCTCAATATTATGGTCCTCACTATCTCAATATTACGGTGTTTCTCACTATCTCAATATTATGGTCCTCACTATCTCAATATTATGGTCCTCACTATCTCAATAGTATGGTCCTCACTATCTCAATATTATGGTCCTCACTATCTCAATATTATGGTCCTCACTATCAAGATATTATGGTCCTCACTATCTCAATATTACGATCCTCACTATCTCAATATTATGGTCCTCACTATCTCAAAATTATGGTCCTCACTATCTCAATATTATGGTCCTCACTATCTCAATATTATGGTCCTCACTATCTCAATGTTATGGTCCTCACTATCTCAATATTATGGTCCTCACTATCTCAATATCACGGAGTTTCTCACTATCTCAATTTTATGGTCCTCACTATCTCAATATTATGGTCCTCACTATCTCAATATTATGTCCTCACTATCTCAATAGTATGGTCCTCACTATCTCAATATTATGGTCCTCACTGTCTCAATATTATGGTCCTCACTATCTCAATATTATGGTCCTCACTATCTCAATAGTATGGTCCTCACTATCTCAATATTATGGTCCTCACTATCTCAATATCATGGTCCTCACTATCGCAATATTGCAGTGTTTCTCACTCTCTCAATATTACGGTGTTTCTCACTATCTCAATATTATGGTCCTCACTATCTCAATATTATGGTCCTCACTATCTCAATATTATGGTCCTCACTATCTCAATATTATGGTCCTCACTATCTCAATATTATGGTCCTCACTATCTCAATATTATGGTCCTCACTATCTCAATATTATGGTCCTCACTATCTCAATAGTGTGGTCCTCACTATCTCAATATTATGGTCCTCACTATCTCAATATTATGGTCCTCACTATCTCAATAGTATGGTCCTCACTATCTCAATATTATGGTCCTCACTATCTCAATATTATAGTCCTCACTATCTCAATATTATGGTCCTCACTATCTCAATATCACGGTGTTTCTCACTATCTCAATATTATGGTCCTCACTATCTCAATATTATGGTCCTCACTATCTCAATATTACGGTGTTTCTCACTATCTCAATATTATGGTCCTCACTATCTCAATATTATGGTCCTCACTATCTCAATAGTATGGTCCTCACTATTTAAATATTATGGTCCTCACTATCTCAATATTATGGTCCTCACAATCTCAATATTATGGTCCTCACTAGCTCAATATTACGATCCTCACTATCTCAATATTATGGTCCTCACTATCTCAATATTATGGTCCTCACTATCTCAATATTATGGTCCTCACTATCTCAATATTATGGTCCTCACTATCTCAATGTTATGGTCCTCACTATCTCAATATTATGGTCCTCACTATCTCAATAGTATGGTCCTCACTATCTCAATATCATGGTCCTCACTATCTCAATAGTATGGTCCTCACAATCTCAATATTATGGTCCTCACTATCTCAATAGTATGGTCCTCACTATCTCAATATTATGGTCCTCACTATCTCAATAGTAGGGTCCTCACTATCTCAATATTATGGTCCTCACTATCTTAATATTATGGTCCTCACTATCTCAATATCACGGTGTTTCTCACTATCTCAATATTATGGTCCTCACTATCTCAATATTATGGTCCTCACTATCTCAATATTACGGTGTTTCTCACTATCTCAATATTATGGTCCTCACTATCTCAATATTATGGTCCTCACTATCTCAATAGTATGGTCCTCACTATCTCAATATTATGGTCCTCACTATCTCAATAATATGGTCCTCACTATCTCAATATTATGGTCCTCACTATCTCAATAGTATGGTCCTCACTATCTCAATATTATGGTCCTCACTATCTCAATAGTATGGTCCTCACTATCTCAATATTATGGTCCTCACTATCTCAATATTATGGTCCTCACTATCTCAATAGTATGGTCCTCACTATCTCAATAGTATGGTCCTCACTATCTCAATATTATGGTCCTCACTATCTCAATATTATGGTCCTCACTATCTCAATATTATGGTCCTCACTATCTCAATATTATAGTCCTCACTATCTCAATATTATGGTCCTCACTATCTCAATATTATGGTCCTCACTATCTCAATATTATGGTCCTCACTATCTCAATATTATGGTCCTCACTATCTCAATATTATGGTCCTCACTATCTCAATATTATGGTCCTCACTATCTCAATAGTATGGTCCTCACTATCTCAATATTATGGTCCTCACTATCTCAATATTATGGTCCTCACTATCTCAATATTATGGTCCTCACTATCTCAATAGTATGGTCCTCACTATCTCAATATTATGGTCCTCACTATCTCAGTATTATGGTCCTCACTATCTCAATATTATGGTCCTCACTATCTCAATATTATGGTCCTCACTATCTCAATATTATGGTCCTCACTATCTCAATATTATGGTCCTCACTATCTCAATATTATGGTCCTCACTATCTCAATATTATGGTCCTCACTATCTCAATATTATGGTCCTCACTATCTCAATATTATGGTCCTCACTATCTCAATATTATGGTCCTCACTATCTCAATATTATGGTCCTCACTATCTCAATATTATGGTCCTCACTATCTCAATATTATGGTCCTCACTATCTCAATAGTATGGTCCTCACTATCTCAATATTATGGTCCTCACTATCTCAATATTATGGTCCTCACTATCTCAATATTATGGTCCTCACTATCTCAATAGTATGGTCCTCACTATCTCAATATTATGGTCCTCACTATCTCAATATTATGGTCCTCACTATCTCAATATTATGGTCCTCACTATCTCAATAGTATGGTCCTCACTATCTCAATATTATGGTCCTCACTATCTCAATATTATGGTCCTCACTATCTCAATATCACGGTGTTTCTCACTATCTCAATATTATGGTCCTCACTATCTCAATATTACGGTGTTTCTCACTATCTCAATATTATGGTCCTCACTATCTCAATATATGGTCCTCACTATCTCAATAGTATGGTCCTCACTATCTCAATATTATGGTCCTCACTATCTCAATATATGGTCCTCACTATCTCAATATTATGGTCCTCACTATCGCAATATTATGGTCCTCACTATCTCAATATTACTGTTTCTCACTATCTCAATATTATGGTCCTCACTATCTCAATATTATGGTCCTCACTATCTCAATAGTATGGTCCTCACTATCTCAATAGTATGGTCCTCACTATCTCAATATTATGGTCCTCACTATCTCAATATTATGGTCCTCACTATCTCAATATCATGGTCCTCACTATCTCAATATTATGGTCCTCACTATCTCAATATTATGGTCCTCACTATCTCAATATTACGGTGTTTCTCACTATCTCAATATTATGGTCCTCACTATCTCAATATTATGGTCCTCACTATCTCAATAGTATGGTCCTCACTATCTCAATATTATGGTCCTCACTATCTCAATAGTATGGTCCTCACTATCTCAATATTATGGTCCTCACTATCTCAATAGTATGGTCCTCACTATCTCAATATTATGGTCCTCACTATCTCAATAGTATGGTCCTCACTATCTCAATATTATGGTCCTCACTATCTCA
Source organism: Oncorhynchus clarkii lewisi (assembly GCF_045791955.1). NCBI lineage: Eukaryota > Metazoa > Chordata > Actinopteri > Salmoniformes > Salmonidae > Oncorhynchus > Oncorhynchus clarkii. The sequence goes on from NC_092177.1 coordinate 25,772,617, forward strand.
ATATTATGGTCCTCACTATCTCAATAGTATGGTCCTCACTATCTCAATAGTATGGTCCTCACTATCTCAATATTATGGTCCTCACTATCTCAATATTATGGTCCTCACTATCTCAATATTATGGTCCTCACTATCTCAATATTATGGTCCTCACTATCTCAATATTATGGTCCTCACTATCTCAATATTATGGTCCTCACTATCTCAATATTATGGTCCTCACTATCTCAATATTATGGTCCTCACTATCTCAATATTATGGTCCTCACTATCTCAATATTATGGTCCTCACTATCTCAATATTATGGTCCTCACTATCTCAATATTATGGTCCTCACTATCTCAATATTATGGTCCTCACTATCTCAATATTATGGTCCTCACTATCTCAATATTATGGTCCTCACTATCTCAATATTATGGTCCTCACTATCTCAATATTATGGTCCTCACTATCTCAATATTATGGTCCTCACTATCTCAATATTATGGTCCTCACTATCTCAATATTATGGTCCTCACTATCTCAATATTATGGTCCTCACTATCTCAATATTATGGTCCTCACTATCTCAATATTATGGTCCTCACTATCTCAATATTATGGTCCTCACTATCTCAATATTATGGTCCTCACTATCTCAATATTATGGTCCTCACTATCTCAATATTATGGTCCTCACTATCTCAATATTATGGTCCTCACTATCTCAATATTATGGTCCTCACTATCTCAATATTATGGTCCTCACTATCTCAATATTATGGTCCTCACTATCTCAATAGTATGGTCCTCACTATCTCAATATTATGGTCCTCACTATCTCAATATTATGGTCCTCACTATCTCAATATTATGGTCCTCACTATCTCAATAGTATGGTCCTCACTATCTCAATATTATGGTCCTCACTATCTCAATATTATGGTCCTCACTATCTCAATATTATGGTCCTCACTATCTCAATATTATGGTCCTCACTATCTCAATATTATGGTCCTCACTATCTCAATATTATGGTCCTCACTATCTCAATATTATGGTCCTCACTATCTCAATATTATGGTCCTCACTATCTCAATATTACGGTGTTTCTCACTATCTCAATATTATGGTCCTCACTATCTCAATAGTATGGTCCTCACTATCTCAATAGTATGGTCCTCACTATCTCAATATTATGGTCCTCACTATCTCAATAGTATGGTCCTCACTATCTCAATATTATGGTCCTCACTATCGCAATATTATGGTCCTCACTATCTCAATATTACGGTGTTTCCTCACTATCTCAATATTATGGTCCTCACTATCTCAATATTATGGTCCTCACTATCTCAATAGTATGGTCCTCACTATCTCAATATTATATGGTCCTCACTATCTCAATAATATGGTCCTCACTATCTCAATATTATGTGGTCCTCACTATCTCAATAGTATGGTCCTCACTATCTCAATATTATGGTCCTCACTATCTCAATAGTATGGTCCTCACTATCTCAATATTATGGTCCTCACTATCTCAATATTATGGTCCTCACTATCTCAATAGTATGGTCCTCACTATCTCAATAGTATGGTCCTCACTATCTCAATATTATGGTCCTCACTATCTCAATATTATGGTCCTCACTATCTCAATATTATGGTCCTCACTATCTCAATATTATGGTCCTCACTATCTCAATTTTATGGTCCTCACTATCTCAATAGTATGGTCCTCATTATCTCAATATTATGGTCCTCACTATCTCAATATTATGGTCCTCACTATCTCAATATTATGGTCCTCACTATCTCAATATTATGGTCCTCACTATCTCAATATTACGGTGTTTCTCACTATCTCAATATTATGGTCCTCACTATCTCAATATTATGGTCCTCACTATCTCAATAGTATGGTCCTCACTATCTCAATATTATGGTCCTCACTATCTCAATAGTATGGTCCTCACTATCTCAATATTATGGTCCTCACTATCGCAATATTATGGTCCTCACTATCTCAATATTACGGTGTTTCTCACTATCTCAATATTATGGTCCTCACTATCTCAATATTATGGTCCTCACTATCTCAATAGTATGGTCCTCACTATCTCAATATTATGGTCCTCACTATCTCAATAATATGGTCCTCACTATCTCAATATTGTGGTCCTCACTATCTCAATAGTATGGTCCTCACTATCTCAATATTATGGTCCTCACTATCTCAATAGTATGGTCCTCACTATCTCAATATTATGGTCCTCACTATCTCAATATTATGGTCCTCACTATCTCAATAGTATGGTCCTCACTATCTCAATAGTATGGTCCTCACTATCTCAATATTATGGTCCTCACTATCTCAATATTATGGTCCTCACTATCTCAATATTATGGTCCTCACTATCTCAATATTATGGTCCTCACTATCTCAATTTTATGGTCCTCACTATCTCAATAGTATGGTCCTCATTATCTCAATATTATGGTCCTCACTATCTCAATATTATGGTCCTCACTATCTCAATATTATGGTCCTCACTATCTCAATATTATGGTCCTCACTATCTCAATATTACGGTCCTCACTATCTCAATATTACGGTCCTCACTATCTCAATATTACGGTCCTCACTATCTCAATATTATGGTCCTCACTATCTCAATATTATGGTCCTCACTATCTCAATATTATGGTCCTCACTATCTCAATATTATGGTCCTCACTATCTCAATATTATGGTCCTCACTATCTCAATATTATGGTCCTCACTATCTCAATATTATGGTCCTCACTATCTCAATATTATGGTCCTCACTATCTCAATATTATGGTCCTCACTATCTCAATATTATGGTCCTCACTATCTCAATATTATGGTCCTCACTATCTCAATAGGGTCCTCACTATCTCAATATTATGGTCCTCACTATCTCAATATTATGGTCCTCACTATCTCAATATCACGGTGTTTCTCACTATCTCAATATTATGGTCCTCACTATCTCAATATTACGGTGGGTCCTCACTATCTCAATAGTATGGTCCTCACTATCTCAATAGTATGGTCCTCACTATCTCAATATTATGGTCCTCACTATCTCAATATTATGGTCCTCACTATCTCAATATTATGGTCCTCACTATCTCAATAGTATGGTATGGTCCTCACTATCTCAATATTATGGTCCTCACTATCTCAATATTATGGTCCTCACTATCTCAATATTATGGTCCTCACTATCTCAATATGGTCCTCACTATCTCAATAGTATGGTCCTCATTATCTGGTCCTCACTATCTCAATATTATGGTCCTCACTATCTCAATATTATGGTCCTCACTATCTCAATATTATGGTCCTCACTATCTCAATAGTCCTCACTGGTCCTCACTATCTCAATATTATGGTCCTCACTATCTCAATATTATGGTCCTCACTATCTCAATATCACGGTGTTTCTCACTATCTCAATATTATGGTCCTCACTATCTCAATATTACGGTGTTTCTCACTATCTCAATATTATGGTCCTCACTATCTCAATATTATGGTCCTCACTATCTCAATAGTATGGTCCTCACTATCTCAATATTATGGTCCTCACTATCTCAATAGTATGGTCCTCACTATCTCAATATTATGGTCCTCACTATCTCAATATTATGGTCCTCACTATCTCAATAGTATGGTCCTCAGTATCTCATTATTATGGTCCTCACTGTCTCAATATTATGGTCCTCACTATCTCAATATTATGGTCCTCACTATCTCAATAGTATGGTCCTCACTATCTCAATATTATGGTCCTCACTATCTCAATATTATGGTCCTCACTATCTCAATATTACGGTGTTTCTCATATCTCCATTACCTTAATAAAGGTCCAATGCAGCCATTTGTGTTTATCTCAATATCAAATCATTTCTGGGTAACAATTAAGTACCTTACCTTATTGTTTTTTTTAAGTTGTCAAAAGGCCTCCTCTTTGGTGCTGCTATCTAAGGCACTGCATCGCAGTGCTTCAGGCGTCACTTCAGGCAGAACAAAACTCCATCCCACCAAAACATTCTGAAATTTCAGACCATCTTTTCAAACTGCACTTACACTAAAAAGGCATTATCATCATTTCTGCTGCTCTTGGAAAATGATATCTGATCTGAGGTCAGTGTAAAGGGAAGTGGTTAACTCGTGGTTTCCTGGTCACCTTAGTGTTCTCCTCAGACAGGGTGAGTCTGTGGTGGGCTGAGGTGGGGTCCAGTGTGAGCTCACAGGCATCTGAAAGCAGGAGGGGAGTGGTAAATTAATGAGTAAATGAGCAATCAACAGCCCTGGTCTAATCCGGTGCTCCTTAGCATGTTCCACACTGTGGGACATTTCCTCTGCCCTGGTCTGATCCGGTGCTCTCTACCATGTTTCACACTGTGGGACATTTCCTCTGCCCTGGTCTGATCCGGTGCTCCTTAGCATGTTCCACACTGTGGGACATTTCCTCTGCCCTGGTCTGATCCGGGGCTCTCTACCATGTTTCACACTGTAGGACATTTCCTCTGCCCTGGTCTGATCCGGTGCTCTCTACCATGTTTCACACTGTGGGACATTTCCTCTGCCCTGGTCTGATCCGGTTTTCTTTAGCATGTTTCATACTGTGAGACATTTCCTCTGCCCTGGTCTGATCCGGTGCTCTCTATCATGTTTCACACTGTGGGACATTTCCTCTGCCCTGGTCTGATCCGGTTTTCTTTAGCATGTTTCATACTGTGAGACATTTCCTCTGCCCTGGTCTGATCCGGTGCTCTCTACCATGTTTCACACTGTGGGACATTTCCTCTGCCCTGGTCTGATCCGGTTTTCTTTAGCATGTTTCACACTGTGGGACATTTCCTCAGCCCTGGTCTGATCCGGTGCTCTCTACCATGTTTCATACTGTGAGACATTTCCTCTGCCCTGGTCTGATCCGATGCTCTCTACCATGTTTCACACTGTGGGACATTTCCTCAGCCCTGGTCTGATCCGGGGCTCTTTAGCATGTTTCACACAGTGGGACATTTCCTCTGCCCTGGTCTGATCCGGTGCTCTTTAGCATGTTTCATACTGTGGGACATTTCTTCTGCCCTGGTCTGATCCGGTTTTCTTTAGCATGTTTCATACTGTGAGACATTTCCTCTGCCCTGGTCTGATCCGGTGCTCTCTATCATGTTTCACACTGTGGGACATTTCCTCTGCCCTGGTCTGATCCGGTTTTCTTTAGCATGTTTCATACTGTGAGACATTTCCTCTGCCCTGGTCTGATCCGGTGCTCTCTATCATGTTTCACACTGTGGGACATTTCCTCTGCCCTGGTCTGATCCGGTTTTCTTTAGCATGTTTCATACTGTGAGACATTTCCTCTGCCCTGGTCTGATCCGGTGCTCTCTACCATGTTTCACACTGTGGGACATTTCCTCTGCCCTGGTCTGATCCGGTTTTCTTTAGCATGTTTCACACTGTGGGACATTTCCTCTGCCCTGGTCTGATCCGGTTTTCTTTAGCATGTTTCACACTGTGGGACATTTCCTCTGCCCTGGTCTGATCCGATGCTCTCTACCATGTTTCACACTGTGGGACATTTCCTCAGCCCTGGTCTGATCCGGGGCTCTTTAGCATGTTTCACACTGTGGGACATTTCCTCTGCCCTGGTCTGATCCGGTGCTCTTTAGCATGTTTCATACTGTGGGACATTTCTTCTGCCCTGGTCTGATCCGGTTTTCTTTAGCATGTTTCACACTGTGGGACATTTCCTCAGCCCTGGTCTGATCCGGTGCTCTCTACCATGTTTCATACTGTGAGACATTTCCTCTGCCCTGGTCTGATCCGGTGCTCTTTAACATGTTTCACACTGTGGGACATTTCCTCTGCCCTGGTCTGATCCGGTGCTCTCTACCATGTTTCACACTGTGGGACATTTCCTCATCCCTGGTCTGATCCGGTGCTCTCTACCATGTTTCACACTGTGGGAGAAGCAGAGATGGAGTGATTAAGAGACACAGAGTCCCTATGAAAAATGAAAGGAAATAATGACCATTCTTAACCTTATTTACTTCAGAGTCTCCATTTTTACTCCAGAGTCTCTTATTTACTTCAGCGTCTCCAATTCACAGTGTGGATTCTCCAGTATAACAGAGAGCAGTTTCACTCATGAGTCTCCTGGGCGATTGTAACTCAGGTCCAGCTCTCAGGTGAAAGGGGTTTGAAAGCAATGGTATAGCCAGATAAGCACTGTCTTTCTCTGTGACTCTACAGCCTGACAACCCGAGAGACAAAAATGTGATTACATAATGAGATATAAAAATACACCAGGTAATACCTTTGTAATCCTTTTTCTCTCTCAGTTGATTCCGTATTAGTCCTGTGCTTCTACCCCAGTGTCTGAAGTTGACAGTATGGATCATCCAGTCCAGCAGAGAGCAGTGTTACTCCACAATCCTGCAGGTCATTGTCGCTCCACTCCAGCGCTCTCAGATGAGAGAGAGGAGATCTCAGGGCTTTGGCTCTTCCTCTGTAAGACTACGCCCTCCTAGCCTGTAGAAAAACGGGAGGGAAATCCCACTCTGGTTCTGAGTCATTCAAGCACAAGTACACACACACTTCCAAGTCACCATAACATCATTCAGTCATAGCAGCTAACACCATCAGACCATCACTCCTCCCTGGTGTTTGTTTTATTGAAGGGAATTCCAAGGAGTAATGAAGGAACTTAAAGGCCACGTGTGACTTACCCTATCCTCTGTAGTTTACACTGGGAGCTCTCCAGTCCTTTACAGAGCTGCCACAGGCCTGAATCCTGCATGTCATTGTTGCTTAGCTCCAGCTCAGTCAGACAGGAGTGTGGAGCCTGAAGAGCTGCAGTCAAAATGGTGTTGGTAGCCATGGTGAGATCACACCCTGACAAACTGGGGAAGAAACCATCAAGAGGAAGGTGGTGATGATGATGATACTACTTCATGGTATGCTGTCCTTTCAGCTATCAAGTTATGTCTATTAACGTGTAACTTTTTGTCGCTTAAAATGAACAACGTCAAGCTAAAGACTCACCCTCAGCCAGTCTGCAGTCTGCAGGTCTAACTCATCAGTCCAGCACGGAGCAACAGACCACCTGAGTCCTGCAGGGGGTTGTAGCTGACGTCCAGCTCGGGATGAGTTGACTTACCAAAGGGCACAGGCCACAGTCTCCTCTCAGGTTACAGCCATCCATTCTACAGGAATAGTTCACATGTACATAGTACAATGTATAGAGTATGTTTCCCAGACCCAGATTAAACCTACTCCAGGGTACAAACCATCACGGCTCAACACCCAGATGGAAACAGGAGACAAAGAGCTGACAGACATAGGTTTAATTCTAGATACAGTTGAAGTCAGAAGTTTACATATACCTTAGCCAAATACATTTAAACTCAGTTTTTCACAATTCCTGACAAACATTTCATCCTTGTAAAAATTCCCTGCCTTAGGTCAGTTAGGATCACCACTTTATTTTAAGAATGTGAAATGTCAGAATAATAGTAGAGGGGATTATTTATTTCAGCTTGTATTTCTTTCATCACATTCCCAGTGGGTCGGAAGTTTACATACACTCAATTAGTATTTGGTAGCACTGCCTTTAAATAGTTTAACTTGGGTCAAACGTTTCGGGAGCCTTCCACAAGCTTCCCACAATAAGTTGGGTGAATTTTGGCCCATTCCTCCTGACGGAGCTGGTGTAACTGAGTCAGGTTTTTAGGCCTCCTTGCTTGCACACGCTTTTTCAGTTCTGCCCACAAATTTCCTATAGGATTGAGGTCAAGGCTTTGTGATGGCCACTCCAATACCTTGACTTTGTTGTCCTTAAGCCATTTTGACACAACTTTGGAAGTATGCTTGGCGTCATTGTCCATTTGGAAGACCCCTTTGCCACCATGCTTTAACTTCCTGACTGATGTCTTGAGATGTTGCTTCAACATTTCCATATAATTTTCCTTTCATCATGATGCAATCTATTTTGTGAAGAGCACCAGTCCCTCCTGCAGCATAGCACCCCTACAACATGATGCTGCCACCCCCATGCTTCATGGTTAGGATGGTGTTCTTCGGCTTGCAAGCATCCCCCTTTTTCCTCCAAACATAACGATGGTCATTATGGCCAAACAGTTCAAATTTTTGCTTCATCAGACCAGAGGACATTTCTCCAAAAAGTATGATCTTTGTCCCCAATGTGCAGTTGCAAACCGTAGTCTGGCTTTTTTTACGGCGGTTTTGGAGCTGTGGCATCTTCCTTGCAGAGCGGCCTTTCAGGTTATGTCGATATAGGACTGTGGATATAGATATACTGTGATATTTACTGTGGATATAGATACTTTTGTACCTGTTTCCTCCAGCATCTTCACAAGGTCCTTTGCTGTTGAACTGGGATTGATTTGCACTTTTTGCACCAAAGTACGTTCATCTCTAGGAGACAGAACGCGTCTCCTCCTGAGCGGTATGATGGCGGCGTGGTCCCATGGTGTTTATACTTGTCTACTATCATTTGTACAGATGAATGTGGTACCTTCAGGCATTTGGAAATTGCTCCCAATGATAAACAAGACTTGTGGAAGTCTACAATTTTTTTCTGAGGTCTTGGCTGATTTCTTTTGATTTTCCATGATGTCAATCAAAGAGGCACTGAGTTTGAAGGTAGGCCTTGAAATACATCCACAGGTACACCTCCAATTGACTCAAATTATGTCAATTAGCCTATCAGAAGCTTCTAAAGCCATGACGTCATTTTCTGGAATTTTCCAAGCTGTTTAAAGGCACAGTCAACTTAGTGTATGTAACATTCTGATCCACTGGAATTGTGATAGATTATTTCACTTATAATTCACTGTGTCTGTAAACAGTTGTTGGAAAATGTACTTGTGTCATGCACAAAGTAGATGTCCTAACCGACTTACCAAAACTATAGTTTGTTTACAAGAAATTTGTGGAGTGGTTGAAAAGTGAGTTTTAATGACTCCAACCTAAGTATGTGTAAACGTCTGACTTAAACTGTACATGCAAAGTGGGATGTATTCAGAGAATGTGGGGCAACAGAAGGCGAACAGCAGTGGGCTTAAGGACAGCCACACCCTCTGCCTAAAATGATAACGGGGAGCAGGGGTCCGGGGGCTCTCTTCCAGGTACGGCGACAACGACGGACGAACATCTGGGCAGAAGGTATGCTGACCTCTTTCTCTCGCTCCGGGAAGGGCGGGCGCTGATATCCCAAGGATCACTCAAAAGGCGAGAGACCCGTAGCAGAACAGGGAAGGGTGTTGTGGGTATTTTCCTCCCACACAAGTTGCTGTCTTCAGGTGGTGGGATTGGTGGAGACGAGTCAGTGAAGAGTTGTCTCTAGGTCCTGGTTGGCTCATCTGGGGATGAACAGGCTGGCTGGCTGACGACCCAATGAGGGTGCAGAGCGCCTCCCATATAATGGGGTACAGGTATTCAAATAAGGAGAAGGCCAAATGTGTTTTGTTGAATTTTCTGTTTGCTCAGGCAAAGTTGTCTATTTGGCTAACAAGGAGTAACAGGGTCAAAGGTGGGGGGATAACAGACCCTTTACTATTATTTAATGGGACGGTCTCTGCACACCTTAGGGTTGAGTTCGAGTTCTATAGAATGATAAAAAGTGTGGAGATGTTTCAGGAGAAATGGTGTGTTGGGCGGGGCTGTTTGTATAGCTGGGGAAGATGTTTTGGATATATGGTTGTTGAAGTGGTTTTGGTTATTGTGATGTGTGGTGTTGTTTTGTATTGTGGTGGTAGAGGGCAAGGTGTGTGTGTGTGTGTGTGTGTGTGTGTGTGTGTGTGTGTGTGTGTGTGTGTGTGTGTGTGTGTGTGTGTGTGTGTGTGTGTGTGTGTACATGCAGGTCTGTGTTTGTGTCAACTCCCAAGACAGGTTCCACGGCTGAAGTGAATGTGTCATTAGCTAAAGAGAAGAGTTGGATTTTGTTATAGAGAAGTGTTTAAAACACAGTGCTGAAGTCACATTTGGGTTTTGTGCTGTTTAACATGAGTCAGTGTCCCTTTTGGCAGAGAATGAATAAGGTTTAGATACATTAGATAATGGATATACAGTATAGGCAGAACTGAGTAACACATGTTATTTTATCTGTTCCCAGTACAGAGCACTAGTTGGATGCCAATAAGCAGATATTAGCTGCACTGCCTTGAGTTCCCTGCATTCCCTGTCTGTCTCTCTGGTACAGCTCTCTGCTTGTCTGTCTCTCTGGTACAGCTCTCTGCCTGTCTGTCTCTCTGGTACAGCTCTCTGCTTGTCTGTCTCTCTGGTACAGCTCTCTGCCTGTCTGTCTCTCTGGTACAGCTCTCTGCCTGCCTGTTTCTCTGGTTCAGCTCTCTGCCTGCCTGTTTCTCTGGTACAGCTCTCTGCCTGTCTGTCTCTCTGGTACAGCTCTCTGCCTGTCTGTCTCTCTGGTACAGCTCTCTGCCTGTCTGTTTCTCTGGTACAGCTATCTGCCTGTCTGTCTCTCTGGTACAGCTCTCTGCCTGTCTGTCTCTCTAGTACAGCTCTATGCCTGTCTGTCTCTCTGGTACAGCTCTCTGCCTGTCTGTCTCTCTGGTACAGCTCTCTGCCTGTCTGTCTCTTTCGTACAGCTCTCTGCCTGTCTGTCTCTCTGGTACACCTCTCTGCCTATCTGTCTGTCTCTCTGGTACAGCTCAATGTCTGTCTGTCTCTCTGGTACAGCTCTCTGCCTGTCTGTCTCTCTGGTACAGCTCTCTGTCTGTCCTGTCTCTCTGCCTGCCTGTCTGTCTGTCGGTCTGCCTGTCTGTCCTCGGTCTGCCTGCCTGTCTGTCCTGTCCTGTCTGGAATGATGTGAACACGTTGTGAGAGACAAACCCTTATTTGGCTGTGTGCATGCGTGCCCATAAGAGAGACTGTGTGTGTGTGTGTGTGTATATATATCAGTAGACTACTATCTCCTAGGCCTAATGACAGCTGTGTGCCACGGGCACAAAGGCGGAGGAGGAGAGGAGATAGAGAGATGGACATCCTGTGCTGAGAGGAGGAGAGCAGGGATATCTGATGGAGGAGTGGATAGGAAGGGGGTGATGGAGTGGGGAAGGGGGTGATGGAGTGGTGGAGAGGTAAAGGTGGGAGGGGGGTGATGGAGGAGTGGAGAGGTGAAGGCAGGAGGGGGGTGATGGAGGAGTGGATAGGTGGAAGGGGGAAGGGGGTGATGGAGTGGTGGAGAGGTGAAGGTGGGAGGGGGGTGATGGAGGAGTGGAGAGGTGAAGGTGGAGGGGGGTGATGGAGGAGTGGAGAGGTGAAGGTGGGAGGGGGGTGATGGAGGAGTGGAGAGGTGAAGGTGGGAGGGGGTGATGGAGGAGTGGAGAGGTGAAGGTGGAAGAGGGGTGATGGAGGAGTGGAGAGGTGAAGGTGGGAGTGGGTGATGGAGGAGTGGAGAGGTAAAGGTGGAAGGGGGGTGATGGAGGAGTGGAGAGGTGAAGGTGGGAGTGGGTGATGGAGAGGTGAAGGTGGGAGGGGGTGATGGAGGAGTGGAGAGGTGGAGGGTGAGGGGGGTGATGGAGTGGTGGAGAGGTGAAGGTGGGAGGGGGTGATGGAGGAGTGGAGAGGTGAAGGTAGGAGGGGGTGATGGAGGAGTGGAGAGGTGGAGGTGGGAGGGGGGTGGTGGAGAGGTGGAGGTGGGAGGGGGTGGTGGAGAGGTGGAGGTCTGGGTGACGGAGTGGAGAGGTGGAGGTGGGAGGGGGGTGATGGAGGGGTGGAGAGGTGAAGGTGGGAGGGGGTGATGGAGGAGTGGAGAGGTGAAGGTGGGAGGGGGTGATGGAGGAGTGGAGAGGTGGAGGGGGGAGGGGGTGATGGAGGAGTGGAGAGGTGGAAGTGGGAGAGGTGGATGGCTGGGTGGAGACACAGGACAAGTCCACAAAGTTAATGCTCACACAGGCACACACACACACACACACACACACACACACACTGTTGAATGATAGGGTGTGATGTGATAGTGACCTCATCAGCAGTGACCCCATTAGGACGGGTGTGTGATGCTCATAGCCTGTTACTCAGGGTGACTCACAGACCACTTGTTGTTATGGGAGACCAGGATGGCATGATGTGTCCTTCAACTCTAATTTGTCTAATTATTGGTTCTAATACTTTCTCTCTTTCTCTCATTTTCCAATCGAATTGTTAATCAAATGTCTCAAGTGAATTTTAGTTACCTGACTGGAAGCTCCAGATTCTGAAGCACCTGTATGATACCTGACTGGAAGGTTCAGATTATGAAGAACCTGTATGATATGATATTTGACTGGAAGGTTCAGATTCTGAAGATCCTGTATGATACCTTACTGGAAGGTCCAGATTCTGAAGAACCTGTATGATATCTGACTGGAAGGTCCAGATTTCGAAGAACCTGTATGATACCTGTCTGGAATGTCCAGATTTCGAAGAACCTGTATGATATGATATCTGACTGGAAGCTCCAGATTCTGAAGAATCTGTGTGATACCTGACTGGAAGGTTCAGATTCTGAAGAACCTGTATGATATCTGACTGGAAGGTTCAGATTCTGAAGAACCTATATGATATCTGACTGGAAGGTTCAGATTCGGCAGAACCTGTATGATACCTGACTGGAAGGTCCAGATTCTGATGAACCTGTATGATATGATATCTGACTGGAAGCTCCAGATTCTGAAGAACCTGTATGATACCTGACTGGAAAGTTCAGATTCTGAAAAATCTGTATGATACCTGACTGGAAGGTTCAGATTCTGAAAAACCTGTATGATACCTGACTAGAAGGTTCAGATTCCTGACCCATGACACCGTCTCTATCACTGGATTCTCATTTTCTTTCCTGAACCTTTGACTTTTGGTGAACCTATTGGGTCCACAATGGTGGCTTGGTTCCATCTTTCACCTTAGAATTATTAACCCTTCAACACCTGAGAAACCAGGTTGGTGGGCTGGTTAACCAATCAATAGCTTCTATTGATCTATGCTCAACCAATGGTGTGGAGACTCTGCAGGGGGTCTCCCTGCACACCATCAGTCCATCCTCTCAGGAATCACCCCTTGTTCTCCATGTCCGTCCACTGATTGGGTTGCCATACTGAGATGGTCTCATTTCCATGGTAACAGTGACACCCGCCTCAGTGTCACCCCATCTTTCTCTCTCTCTCTCATCTTTTTCTCTTGCTCTGTCTCTCACTCTCTCAATGGGCAAGACTCCTGTCTGTGTGTTGTCAGCATTGGAGAACTCTTGTTTCCCTAGGCAATACTGGGGACAGCATGACAGTCTGTTGCCAGCCGAGGGCCAGTCTCCAGACAGTAGGAATAGATATGCCCTCTCATCTCATTCAACTGGCCCTGTCATTCAGAGGGGGGATGAGCAGGCAAGGTGTGTGTGTGCCTGCCTGCCTGTGTGTGTTCAGGTTACACTGACACCTGTCCCTGTCCCATATCCCTGCATCCCAGTCACTGTTTGCTGGCCCTGGGGGGTCGAGGCTGTTTGCTGGGCCTTGGGGTCGAGACTGTTTGCTGGACCTGGGGGTCGAGGCTGTTTGCTGGCCCTGGGGGTCGAGGCTGTTTGCTGGCCCTGGGGGTTGAGGCTGTTTTCTGGCCCTGGGGGTCGAGGCTGTTTGCTGGCCCTGGGGGTCGAGGCTGTTTGCTGGCCCTGGTGGTCGAGGCTGTTTGCTGGCCCTGGGGGTCGAGGCTGTTTGCTGGCCCTGGGGGTCGAGGCTGTTTGCTGGCCCTGGTGGTCGAGGCTGTTTGCTGGCCCTGGTGGTCGAGGCTGTTTGCTGGCCCTGGGGGTCGAGGCTGTTTGCTGGCCCTGGGGGTCGAGTCTGTTTGCTGGCCCTGGGGGTCGAGGCTGTTTGCTGGCCCTGGGAGATCTAGGCTGTTTACTGGTCTGCCTGGCAGACATTTCAAATCAAATCAAACTTTATTTGTCACATGCGCCGAATACAATAAGTGTAGCCCTGAAATGCTTACTTCCATTCCCTTAACCAACAGTGCAGTTCAGGAAGTGTTAAGAAAATATTTAACAAATAAACTAAAGTAAAAAATATGAAAAAGTAACCCAATAACAACGAGGCTATATATAGGGTGTACCAGTACCGAGTCAGTGTGCTTGGGTACAGGTTAGAGGTAATTTGTACATGTAGGTAGGGGTGAAGTGACTATGCAGCAGTGTACAATACAAATGGAGGGGGGGGGGGGGGGGGGGTCAATGTAATTGTTCAGTGACCATTTGATTAATTATTCAGCAGTCTTATGGCTTGGGGGTAGAAGCTGTTAAGGAGCCTTTTGGTCCTAGACTTGGCGCTCCGGTACCGCTTGCCGTGAAGTAGCAAAGAAAACAGTCTATGACATGGGTGACTGTGGTTTCTGACAATTTTATGGGCTTTCCTCTGACACTGGCTATTATATAGGTCCTGGATGGCAGGAAGCTTGGCCCCAGTGATGTACTGGGCCATACTCACTACCCCTCTGTAACGCCTTACCGTCAGATGCCGAGCAGTAGCCATACCACGCACACACACACACACACACAGAAAGAGAGCGAGAGATGTAATGGAAATAAAGGTCTCATGTCAGGATTGCTAGTTTGCCTCAGGGACTCCTCTGTCCTCTGCGATGTGTTTCAGCGATGTGTAGCTGAAATTGGACCTTTGAAAAGAACAATGGGAACTACAAGGAGGGTTTAATGAAAGAACACAAGAACAATCAGAAAAAGTTTTAAACCATTTGCATAACACTATCCCAAATTACTATCTCCTCACCTGGGAATAACGGAGAGAGAGGGGGAGAGAGGGAGGGAAAAAGAGATAGAAAGAGAGCAGTTAGGAGGAGAGCAAGACAGGGAAATAGAGAGCAGTTAGGAGATAGATAGAGTCAGACAGACAGAGTGCAGTATGGTCTCTTTGAAATCAATTATCTTCAAGACAGCTGTCTTCGAATCGATGACAAGATTATGTGACCCGTCTAGGGACGTGTCAGCAGCAAGGGATCAAAACGTACTTCAATTTCCTGCCAGCGAAAATAACAAGCCATGGAATAAATAAATAAAACGCCCCAAAACAGGTGAAAACAGGCTGCCACTTAGAAGAGGAAGAACAGAAAATAAAGGGGAAAGAGAACGCTGGTAGTCGTCATGACAGGAAAATAAACAGGGGATTGGTGAAGGGGACCGTACCTGACTGGCTCCACCAATGAGCTGGAAAAAAAGTTCAGGGTTAGTTTGCCCTCTCTGTCACCTCCATTATGTCTGAGGACCCCTGTGGAATGAACCAGAAGCCAGTCCTTAGATCTACAACTACTAAAAGTCCCTAAGGTCACACATTATAGGTCCAATGGGAATAGATACAGCTATTACAGCTATATAGCTACACTTCTCACTGTCAAAGCGAGACATCATCAGTGAATTGTTTATATGTATCTAGATATCCACAGCTCAGCTGTTGTTGAATGGGCACTGCAGGTAATGTAATGCATGTCAAAACAGTATACATGCTTGGTTGGGTTTGATATTATGCCAGCATGATTGCTATTGCTCTGAGCTAGGGTCCTAATTCCTAAGAGCACCCTTTACCTGATTGAACTGTGAGTCTTTGTTAATTTGTGTGTTAGATAGCTGGTGTGTGAGTGTGTGTTGCAGTGGCGGTCGGTGCAATTTATGATGAGGGAGGGGAGGCCAATTTATTTTTTAATGAGAATGGCCTTATTTCTATTACAGCATATTGGACGACTGTCATTCATATTACATTCACCCAGTTCAATGTAACATTGATAGGTTTAGGCTACTACATGATACTAGAATTTCCCCTATACCCATCATGAGGTTGCTACAACCTAGCCTATGAAGGAAAATTTACAACGTAAGTGCACACAGGCCAAGAGAAACATTTGAGGTGACAGACAGTGTTCAATACCGCCTTGCACACGCTGGCCTGCATCTAGTTGATCTAGGGTGTATTCTAACAGTTGCAAACCAGAGTTTTATTGGACAAATTGAGATATGTTAACCCCGTTTTGTTCTGTTTGCTTCCGTTTAAGAAACGTTTATCAACAGAATTAATTGGCGGAATGAATACACCCCTGATCACACATAAACACAGTTCACTTTCGTAGCAGCCATGTAATATTTACTCTCTCATCTGGAAGAGTTCCAGTGTTGTGATGGAAAGTCATAGCCAGCTAGCTAACATAACATCCCTCTGATAATGATACAATATCTCTCTCTCTCTCTCTCTTCTCCTTTATTTTTGAAGAAATTAATTTGTTCAAAACTGTTTAACTGTTGTCTCTTTTTGAGTCAACCACTCATCACATTTTATGCACTGCAGTGCTTAGCTAGCTGTAGCTTATGCTTTCAGTACTAGATTCATTCCCTGATCCTTTGATTGGGTGGACAACATGTCAGTTCATGCTGCAAGAGCTCTGATAGACTTACACTTCCGGAGGATGTCCTCCAACCTATGGGAGGGGATGAGACACACGAGCCTCCTAGCTTTTATATTGAAGTCAATGTACCCAGAGGAGGACCCAACAGAGTGCTGTTGAGGCTACTGTAGACCCTCATTGCAAAAAAAGTGTGTTTTAATCAATTATTTGGTGACGTGAATTTATCTAGTATCTTAGTCTAAAAAGGATCACTTTTTAAATGTTTTACCATTTTTAGAAAATTCACTGAGGACGATGGTCCTCCCCTTCCTTCTCTGTGGAGCCTCCACTGATTTGTGTGTGTGTGTGTTTGAATGTGCAAGACGACCACAAAACATGACATGTATAGATACAAGGAAAATCTTCCCTTGGGCTACACACACTCTCACACACCCCCCACCTCCCTC
This sequence comes from Oncorhynchus clarkii lewisi, assembly GCF_045791955.1. Lineage (NCBI taxonomy): Eukaryota > Metazoa > Chordata > Actinopteri > Salmoniformes > Salmonidae > Oncorhynchus > Oncorhynchus clarkii. The sequence goes on from NC_092177.1 coordinate 25,789,496, forward strand.
CAAAGACACACACATACATAGAGAGACACACACATACATACACACAACCCCCTCCAAACCACAACAGATCCCCATGGGCCTAGAATACAACACCTGACTGACAGACAGACAGACAGACAGACAGACAGACAGACAGACAGACAGAGAGAGAGAGAGAGAGAGGGAGAGAGAGCAGCCCAGGGGCCCAGTACCTGACCTAACTGATGACTAATGTTAGTGATCAATGCCAACAGCCCTGCAGTCTCTCTCTCTCTCACACACACAGCAATCACTGTTTATCAGCTGTTCACATATTTACACTGAACTCTGATTTAGACTCTAATCAGTATGGATGCAGCTTCATGGAGGTTTAATACAGTCCATTAGGTGTCTGGGTGTCAAAATAAGTGGGTATCTGGTAGGTTGGTGCTATTGATGTCCAGTTAGATTTCGGGGGCTAATCAGTTGTATCGAGGGACCCATCTTACTTATTGTAAGAGTAGGGGTGTTAATCCCAGTGTCCTGGCTAAATTCCTCATCTGGCCTTCATACCATCATGGCCACCTAATAATCCCCAGTTTACAATTGGCTCATTCATCCCCCTCCTCTCCCTTGTAACTATTCCCCAGGTTATTGCTATGAATGAGAATGTGTTCTCAGTCAACTTACCTGGTAAAATAAGGGTTAAGTAAATAAAATAAACATGCCTGCATCAGTACAAGGTTATTGAAGTTGAGTGTTTTTATATTTGTTTTTATTTATATTAGTTTTAAGGTTTTTATTTCAAATTCAGTTTAGTTTCAGTTAGTTTTCAGATCTATTTAAGTTTTATACAAAAAATACATATTTCGTTCTTATATAATTTAGTTTCAGTTTTAGGGGATGTCACTTCTTGCCACTGTGGGGATGTCACTTCTTGCCACTGTTGGGATAAGGGGATGGGTCAGGGCATAGGTTAGGTTGGGTTTAAAGGTAGACTCAGCAAGATGACGTAGATACAAGAAGTAAAACAGAAGTGATGGGTAAATTGCTGATACAACCAGGAGCGTTGAAGCACGAGGCTAACCTTCTCTGCTGTTTCGGTCCCGTAGCTACTACGTTGTAGCAGCGTGAAGCGAACCCGTAGCTACCATGTTGTAGCAGCGTGAAGCAAACCCGTATCTACCACGTTGTAGCAGCGTGAAGCGAACCCGTATCTACCACGTTGTAGCAGCGTGAAGCGAACCCATAGCTACCACGTTGTAGCAGCGTGAAGCGAACCCGTATCTACCATGTTGTAGCAGCGTGAAGCGAACCCGTATCTACCACGTTGTAGCAGCGTGAAGCGAACCCGTAGCTACCACGTTGTAGCAGCGTGAAGCAAACCCGTAGCTACCACGTTGTAGCAGCGTGAAGCGAACCCGTATCTACCACGTTGTAGCAGCGTGAAGCGAACCCGTAGCTACCACGTTGTAGCAGCGTGAAGCAAACCCGTAGCTACCACGTTGTAGCAGCGTGAAGCTAACCCGTAGCTACCACGTTGTAGCAGCATGAAGCGAACCCGTATCTACCACGTTGTAGCAGCATGAAGCGAACCCGTATCTACCACGTTGTAGCAGCGTGAAGCGAACCCGTATCTACCACGTTGTAACAGCGTGAAGCGAATCCGTATCTACCACGTTGTAGCAGCGTGAAGCGAACCCGTATCTACCACGTTGTAGCAGCGTGAAGCGAACCCGTATCTACCACGTTGTAACAGTGTGAAGCGAATCCGTATCTACCACGTTGTAGCAGCGTGAAGCGAACCCGTATCTACCACGTTGTAGCAGCGTGAAGCGAACCCGTATCTACCACGTTGTAGCAGCGTGAAGCGAACCCGTAGCTACCACGTTGTAGCAGCGTGAAGAGAACCCGTAGCTACCACGTTGTAGCAGCGTGAAGCGAACCCGTAGCTACCACGTTGTAGCAGCGTGAAGCGAACCCGTAGCTACCACGTTGTAGCAGCGTGAAGCGAACCCGTAGCTACCACGTTGTAGCAGCGTGAAGCGAACCCGTAGCTACCACGTTGTAGCAGCGTGAAGCGAACCCGTAGCTACCACGTTGTAGCAGCGTGAAGCTAACCCGTAGCTACCACATTGTAGCAGCGTGAAGCGAACCCGTAGCTACCACGTTGTAGCAGCGTGAAGCAAACCCGTAGCTACCACGTTGTAGCAGCGTGAAGCGAACCCGTATCTACCGCGTTGTAGCAGCGTGAAGCTAACCCGTATCTACCACGTTGTAGCAGCGTGAAGCGAACCCGTAGCTACCACGTTGTAGCAGCGTGAAGCGAACCCGTAGCTACCACGTTGTAGCAGCGTGAAGCGAACCCGTAGCTACCACGTTGTAGCAGCGTGAAGCGAACCCGTAGCTACCACGTTGTAGCAGCGTGAAGCAAACCCGTAGCTACCACGTTGTAGCAGCGTGAAGCTAACCCGTAGCTACCACGTTGTAGCAGCGTGAAGCGAACCCGTAGCTACCACGTTGTAGCAGCGTGAAGCGAACCCGTAGCTACCACATTGTAGCAGCGTGAAGCGAACCCGTATCTACCACGTTGTAGCAGCGTGAAGCAAACCCGTAGCTACCACGTTGTAGCAGCGTGAAGCTAACCCGTAGCTACCACGTTGTAGCAGCGTGAAGCGAACCCGTAGCTACCACGTTGTAGCAGCGTGAAGCGAACCCGTAGCTACCACGTTGTAGCAGCGTGAAGCGAACCCGTAGCTACCATGTTGTAGCAGCGTGAAGCGAACCCGTAGCTACCACGTTGTAGCAGCGTGAAGCTAACCCGTAGCTACCACGTTGTAGCAGCGTGAAGCGAACCCGTAGCTACCACGTTGTAGCAGCGTGAAGCGAACCCGTAGCTACCACGTTGTAACAGCGTGAAGCGAACCCGTATCTACCACGTTGTAGCAGCGTGAAGCAAACCCGTAGCTACCACGTTGTAGCAGCGTGAAGCGAACCCGTATCTACCACGTTGTAGCAGCGTGAAGCTAACCCGTAGCTACCACGTTGTAGCAGCGTGAAGCGAACCCGTAGCTACCACGTTGTAGCAGCGTGAAGCGAACCCGTAGCTACCACGTTGTAGTAGCGTGAAGCGAACCCGTAGCTACCACGTTGTAGCAGCGTGAAGCGAACCCGTAGCTACCACGTTGTAGCAGCGTGAAGCGAACCCGTAGCTGCCACGTTGTAGCAGCGTGAAGCAAACCCGTAGCTACCACGTTGTAGCAGCGTGAAGCTAACCCGTAGCTACCACGTTGTAGCAGCGTGAAGCGAACCCGTAGCTACCACGTTGTAGCAGCGTGAAGCGAACCCGTAGCTACCACGTTGTAGCAGCGTGAAGCGAACCCGTATCTACCACGTTGTAGCAGCGTGAAGCAAACCCCAGCTACCACGTTGTAGCAGCGTGAAGCGAACCCATGCACATTCCCAGATACTCTGTTTCACTGTGTGAGAGCAAGGTCTTGCATCCTGCTCACTTCAATGGGCGTGTTCGAGTGGAGCCATCGCCTGCATTGTGGGAAGCTCTTTATTCAACCATTAGGGTGTTTCTGTTTGGCCCACGCGAATGTGACCAAAAACGTGACTGAAACAAGAGACAATTTGCTGTGATTTATGTGTACAGTGGATATGTAGAATGAATGTAATATTTGAGTCTCTCGATAAGTAATTGTACAATGGGTAAACACAATATGTGTGTGAAACGATGGTTACACGTTTATTTATTTTGACATTATTGTGTATTTTTTTTTAGAAACAAAACCTTTTATGAACAATGGCAACACTTCCATGTTGATCTTGTTAGGGTTGCGTAAATTCGAATCTGGTATCAGGATAAATATAACAATGAGTCACCGATTTTATACTATGTATTTTTTATTAGCTAAGTAATAAATGGCAAATGCAACTTTCGTATATACGGGCTTACTGTAATACCACGCAGGGCAGAACAGAGAACTGACAAGATGAATGTAAACAGTATTCTTTATACTGTGATAGACATAGTTCCAACCCGTCTGTTGGCCTATCACAGTAGAGGCTGGGCGTGGTTTAAACTTGCCCAGCCTATCGCAGGCGCTCAGGCGGGTCCCCGCCTCTTGGCGCTTCTTGGAGTCCTCCCTCTGTCGATGTATAGATTCCTACTGTTCTGGTATCACCCCCTAGTTATAACAGTTGCTCAGTTCCTGCTAGTGTGTTGTATTTTTCCATCTCAGTTAAACCTCGTGATGACCACCCCTCCCTATCACAACTTTGTAAGATACAGCAAGTCACACCATGTGCTCAATATTGTTACATACAAACACAAGGACAAAGCATCTGCTGGGCTCTTATCTACAGTTTTGCAACATGCAGGTCACACCATGTTACTCATTTCTTGTGACACACAAACAGGCAAGTAGCAAGCAGTTGTTTAATCTCATAATGATGCTCCAGTGCACAAATGCGGACACCTCACACAACCAACATCAGATAATATTTAATCATAGATATGCTAATGGCTATAATGTAAAATACAGAATCCAACAATCTGAGCCTTGCTGTTAGAAAACCACATTAGTGTCTGACTTTCGACTTCACTCCTTGACTTTCGTCAACAGATGCTTTAGCCTTACCACACAAATGAGCCCAATATCTGCGGGAAATGTCATCACGTTGAGTCTATCTTTAAATTAGAAAGTCAATCTCAATGTGACCTGCCAGATTCAGAAGTTTGAAAACCCCATTGAAAACCCCATTCGATTTCTGCCCCCCAAAATACTAATACTGATGGGTTTCAATTTATTTTAGTTCGTTTCAGAATCTAAGATACGCATGCTCCTTCTCCGGCTTCTAGTTTACCATGCTTCTCGTTATGGGGCACACCTGTCACCATCGTTACGCGCACCTGCGCATCGTCAGACTCACCTAGGCTCACCTCCCTGATTACCTTCCCTTTATATGTCACTCCCTTTGGTTCCTTCCCCAGGTGTCATTGTTTCTGTTCCAGTGTCATGTCTGTGCGTTGTTCGTGTTTCTTGTTGTGTATTATGTTGAGTTCATTTATTAAAACACTCACTCCCTGAGCTTGCTTCCCGACTCTCAGTGCACGTCATTACATGACTTATTAGTTGATTCGTTTTCGTTTTAATTTGCTAGCCTCAGAATTTGAGACTGCTGGTTGTTTAATGCTTGCATTAAATTTCAAAATGCTAATTGAAATCTTGACTGCTATTGAAACCTTGATAAATTAGGTGTGTGTGTGTGCACACTTGTGTGTTTCAGGGAAGTCACTGTGTGCGTGTGAGTCTGTCAGTTAATTAAAGGAAGGGCAGAACACAGAATATCTGTCCTGGCTGTAATGAGGCTGTCATGCCTGGGAGAGGACAGCGACAGGGGAGAAGATTAATGGACCAATAGAAAGCAGCAGGTATCAGACAATAGCCCATTTAGCCTCAGATTAAAACTGCCCTCAGAGCATGTCCGCGTGTGTGTGTGTGTGTGTGTGTGTGTGTGTGTGTGTGTGTGTGTGTGTGTGTGTGTGTGTGTGTGTGTGTGTGTGTGTGTGTGTGTGTGTGTGTGTGTGTGTCAATGTACAGTGTATGGTAATGATAATCATGGTGATCATGGTTCTTGACACACCCCATCACCACTGTGTTAAGTCTATCTGATGGTAACCCCATCACCACTGTGTTGAGTCTATCTGATGGTAACCCCATCACCACTGTGTTGAGTCTGTGTGATGGCAACCCCATCACCACTGTGTTGAGTCTACCTGAGGGAAACCCCATCACCACTGTGTTGAGTCTATCTGATGGTAACCCCATCACCACTGGTTGAGTCTATATAATGGAAACCCCATCACCACTGTGTTGAGTCTACCTGATGGTAACCCCATCACCACTGGTTGAGTCTATATAATGGTAACCCCATCACCACTGTGTTGAGTCTATCTGATGGTAACCCCATCACCACTGTGTTGAGTCGATCTGAGGGTAACCCCATCACCACTGTGTTGAGTCTATCTGATGGTAACCCCATCACCACTGTGTTGAGTCTATCTGATGGTAACCCGATCACCACTGTGCTGAGTCTATCTGATGGTAACCCCATCAACACTGTGTTGAGTCTATCTGATGGTAACCCCATCAACACTGTGTTGAGTCTATCTGATGGTAACCCCATCACCACTGTGTTGAGTCTATCTGATGGTAACCCCATCACCACTGTGTTGAGTTAATATAATTGTAACCCCATTACCACTCTGGTGAGTCTATATGATGGTAACCCAATAACCACTGTGCTGAGTCTATTTGATGGTAACCCCATAACCACCATACTAATTGTCTATATGATGGTAACCCCATAACCACTGTCTTGAGTCTATATGATGGTAACCCCATCACCACTGTGCTGAGTCGATATGATGGTAACCCCATAACCATCATACTAATTGTTTATATGATGGTAACCCCATAACCACCATACTAATTGTTTATATGATGGTAACCCCATCACCACTGTGTTGAGTCTATATGATGGTATCCCCATCACCACTGTGCTGAGTCTATTTGATGGTAACCCCATTACCACCATACTAATTGTCTATATGATGGTAACCCCATTACCACCATACTAATTGTCTATCTGATGGTAACCCCATCACCACTGTGTTGAGTCTATATGATGGTAACCCCATTACCACTGTGTTGAGTCTATATGATGGTAACCCCATCACCACTGTGTTGAGTCTATATGATGGTAACCCCATCACCACTGTGTTGAGTCTATATGATGGTAACCCCATAACGACTGTGTTGCGTCGATATGATGGTAACCCCATTACCACCATACTAATTGAATATATGATGGTAACCCCATAACCACTGTGTTGAGTCTATATGAAGTTAACCCCATAACCACTGTGTTGAGTCTATCTGATGGTAACCCCATCACCACTGTGTTGAGTCTGTGTTGAGTCTATCTGTGTTGAGTCTATCTGATGGTAACCCCATAACCACCATACTAATTGCCTATATAATGGTAACCCCATTACCACCATACTAATTGTCTATATGATGGTAACCCCATTACCACAATACTAATTGTCTACATGATGGTAACCCCATCACCACTGTGTTGAGTCTATTTGATGGTAACCCCATCGCCACTGTGTTGAGTCTATCTGATGGCAACCCCATCACCACTGTGTTGAATTTATCTGATGGTAACCCCATCACCACTGTGTTGAGTCTATCTGATGGTAACCACATCACCAATGTGTTGAGTCTATCTGATGGTAACCCCATCACCACTGTGTTGAGTCTATCTGATGGTAACCCCATCAACACTGTGTTGAGTCTAACTTATGGTAACCCCATCACCACTGTGTTGAGTCTATGTGATGGTAACCCCATCACCTCTATGTTGAGTCTATCTGATGGTAACCCCATCACCACTGTGTTGAGTCTATCTGATGGAAACACCATCAACACTGTGCTGAGTCTATCTAATGGTAACCCCATCACCACTGTGTTGAGTCTGTGTTTAGTCTATCTGTGTTGAGTCTATCTGATGGTAACCCCATCACCACTGTGTTGAGTCTATATGATGGAAACCCCATTACCACAATACTAATTGTATATCTGATGGTAACCCCATCACTACTGTGCTGAGTCTATCTGATTGTAACCCCATCACCACTGTGTTGAGTATATCTGATGGTAACCCCATCACTACTGTGCTGAGTCTATCTGATGGTAACCCCATCACCACTGTGTTGAGTCTATCTGATGGTAATTCCATCACCACTGTGTTGAGTCTATCTGATGGTAACCCCATCACCACTGTGTTGAGTCTATCTGATGGTAACCCCATCACTACTGTGCTGAGTCTATCTGATTGTAACCCCATCACCACTGTGTTGAGTATATCTGATGGTAACCCCATCACTACTGTGCTGAGTCTATCTGATGGTAACCCCATCAACACTGTGTTGAGTCTATCTGATGGTAACCCCATCACCACTGTGTTGAGTCTATCTGATGGTAACCCCATCACCACTGTGTTGAGTCAATATAATTGTAACCCCATTACCACTCTGGTGAGTCTATATGATGGTAACCCAATAACCACTGTGCTGAGTCTATTTGATGGTAACCCCATAACCACCATACTAATTGTCTATATGATGGTAACCCCATAACCACTGTCTTGAGTCTATATGATGGTAACCCCATCACCACTGTGCTGAGTCGATATGATGGTAACCCCATAACCATCATACTAATTGTTTATATGATGGTAACCCCATAACCACCATACTAATTGTTTATATGATGGTAACCCCATCACCACTGTGTTGAGTCTATATGATGGTATCCCCATCACCACTGTGCTGAGTCCATTTGATGGTAACCCCATTACCACCATACTAATTGTCTATATGATGGTAACCCCATTACCACCATACTAATTGTCTATCTGATGGTAACCCCATCACCACTGTGTTGAGTCTATATGATGGTAACCCCATTACCACTGTGTTGAGTCTATATGATGGTAACCCCATCACCACTGTGTTGAGTCTATATGATGGTAACCCCATCACCACTGTGTTGAGTCTATATGATGGTAACCCCATAACGACTGTGTTGCGTCGATATGATGGTAACCCCATTACCACCATACTAATTGAATATATGATGGTAACCCCATAACCACTGTGTTGAGTCTATATGAAGTTAACCCCATAACCACTGTGTTGAGTCTATCTGATGGTAACCCCATCACCACTGTGTTGAGTCTGTGTTGAGTCTATCTGTGTTGAGTCTATCTGATGGTAACCCCATAACCACCATACTAATTGCCTATATAATGGTAACCCCATTACCACCATACTAATTGTCTATATGATGGTAACCCCATTACCACAATACTAATTGTCTACATGATGGTAACCCCATCACCACTGTGTTGAGTCTATTTGATGGTAACCCCATCGCCACTGTGTTGAGTCTATCTGATGGCAACCCCATCACCACTGTGTTGAATTTATCTGATGGTAACCCCATCACCACTGTGTTGAGTCTATCTGATGGTAACCACATCACCAATGTGTTGAGTCTATCTGATGGTAACCCCATCACCACTGTGTTGAGTCTATCTGATGGTAACCCCATCAACACTGTGTTGAGTCTAACTTATGGTAACCCCATCACCACTGTGTTGAGTCTATGTGATGGTAACCCCATCACCTCTATGTTGAGTCTATCTGATGGTAACCCCATCACCACTGTGTTGAGTCTATCTGATGGAAACACCATCAACACTGTGCTGAGTCTATCTAATGGTAACCCCATCACCACTGTGTTGAGTCTGTGTTTAGTCTATCTGTGTTGAGTCTATCTGATGGTAACCCCATCACCACTGTGTTGAGTCTATATGATGGAAACCCCATTACCACAATACTAATTGTATATCTGATGGTAACCCCATCACTACTGTGCTGAGTCTATCTGATTGTAACCCCATCACCACTGTGTTGAGTATATCTGATGGTAACCCCATCACTACTGTGCTGAGTCTATCTGATGGTAACCCCATCACCACTGTGTTGAGTCTATCTGATGGTAATTCCATCACCACTGTGTTGAGTCTATCTGATGGTAACCCCATCACCACTGTGTTGAGTCTATCTGATGGTAACCCCATCACTACTGTGCTGAGTCTATCTGATTGTAACCCCATCACCACTGTGTTGAGTATATCTGATGGTAACCCCATCACTACTGTGCTGAGTCTATCTGATGGTAACCCCATCACCACTGTGTTGAGTCTATCTGATGGTAATTCCATCACCACTGTGTTGAGTCTATCTGATGGTAACCCCATCACCACTGTGTTGAGTCTATCTGATGGTAACCCCATCAACACTGTGTTGAGTCTATCTGATGGTAACCCCATCAACACTGTGTTGAGTCTATCTGATGGTAACCCCATCACCACTGTGTTGAGTCTATCTGATGGTAACCCCATCACCACTGTGTTGAGTCAATATAATTGTAACCCCATTACCACTCTGGTGAGTCTATATGATGGTAACCCAATAACCACTGTGCTGAGTCTATTTGATGGTAACCCCATAACCACCATACTAATTGTCTATATGATGGTAACCCCATAACCACTGTCTTGAGTCTATATGATGGTAACCCCATCACCACTGTGCTGAGTCGATATGATGGTAACCCCATAACCATCATACTAATTGTTTATATGATGGTAACCCCATAACCACCATACTAATTGTTTATATGATGGTATCCCCATCACCACTGTGCTGAGTCTATTTGATGGTAACCCCATTACCACCATACTAATTGTCTATATGATGGTAACCCCATTACCACCATACTAATTGTCTATCTGATGGTAACCCCATCACCACTGTGTTGAGTCTATATGATGGTAACCCCATTACCACTGTGTTGAGTCTATATGATGGTAACCCCATCACCACTGTGTTGAGTCTATATGATGGTAACCCCATTACCACCATACTAATTGAATATATGATGGTAACCCCATAACCACTGTGTTGAGTCTATATGAAGTTAACCCCATAACCACTGTGTTGAGTCTATCTGATGGTAACCCCATCACCACTGTGTTGAGTCTGTGTTGAGTCTATCTGATGGTAACCCCATAACCACCATACTAATTGCCTATATAATGGTAACCCCATTACCACCATACTAATTGTCTATATGATGGTAACCCCATTACCACAATACTAATTGTCTACATGATGGTAACCCCATCACCACTGTGTTGAGTCTATCTGAAGGTAACCCCATCACCACAGTGTTGAGTCTGTCTGATGGTAACCCCATTACCACTGTGTTGAGTCTATTTGATGGTAACCCCATCGCCACTGTGTTGAGTCTATCTGATGGCAACCCCATCACCACTGTGTTGAATTTATCTGATGGTAACCCCATCACCACTGTGTTGAGTCTATCTGATGGTAACCACATCACCAATGTGTTGAGTCTATCTGATGGTAACCCCATCACCACTGTGTTGAGTCTATCTGATGGTAACCCCATCAACACTGTGTTGAGTCTAACTTATGGTAACCCCATCACAACTGTGTTGAGTCTATGTGATGGTAACCCCATCACCTCTATGTTGAGTCTATCTGATGGTAACCCCATCACCACTGTGTTGAGTCTATCTAATGGTAACCCCATCACCACTGTGTTGAGTCTGTGTTTAGTCTATCTGTGTTGAGTCTATCTGATGGTAACCCCATCACCACTGTGTTGAGTCTATATGATGGAAACCCCATTACCACAATACTAATTGTATATCTGATGGTAACCCCATCACTACTGTGCTGAGTCTATCTGATTGTAACCCCATCACCACTGTGTTGAGTATATCTGATGGTAACCCCATCACTACTGTGCTGAGTCTATCTGATGGTAACCCCATCACCACTGTGTTGAGTCTATCTGATGGTAATTCCATCACCACTGTGTTGAGTCTATCTGATGGTAACCCCATCACCACTGTGTTGAGTCTATCTGATGGTAACTCCATCACCAACGTGTTGAGTCTATCTGATGGTAACCCCATCACCACTGTGTTGAGTCTATCTGATGGTAACTCCATCACCACTGTGTTGAGTCTATCTGATGGTAACCCCATCACCTCTATGTTGAGTCTATCTGATGGTAACCCCATCACCACTGTGTTGAGTCTATCTAATGGTAACCCCATCACCACTGTGTTGAGTCTGTGTTTAGTCTATCTGTGTTGAGTCTATCTGATGGTAACCCCATCACCACTGTGTTGAGTCTATATGATGGAAACCCCATTACCACAATACTAATTGTATATCTGATGGTAACCCCATCACTACTGTGCTGAGTCTATCTGATTGTAACCCCATCACCACTGTGTTGAGTATATCTGATGGTAACCCCATCACTACTGTGCTGAGTCTATCTGATGGTAGCCCCATCACCACTGTGTTGAGTCTATCTGATGGTAATTCCATCACCACTGTGTTGAGTCTATCTGATGGTAACCCCATCACCACTGTGTTGAGTCTATCTGATGGTAACTCCATCACCAACGTGTTGAGTCTATCTGATGGTAACCCCATCACCACTGTGTTGAGTCTATCTGATGGTAACTCCATCACCACTGTGTTGAGTCTATCTGATGGTAACCCCATCACCACTGTGTTGAGTCTATCTGATGGTAACCCCATCACCACTGTGTTGAGTCTATATGATGGTAACCCCATCACTACTGTGCTGAGTCTATATGATGGTAACCCCATCACATCTGTTTTGAGTCTATCCGATGGTAACCCCATCACCACTGTGTTGAGTCTATCTGATGGTAACCCCATCACCACTGTGTTGAGTCTGTGTTGAGTCTATCTGTGTTGAGTCTATCTGATGGTAACCCCATCACCACTGTGTTGAGTCTATCTGATGGTAACCCCATCACCACCGTGTTGAGTCTATCTGATGGTAACCCCATCACCACTGTGTTGAGTCTATCTGATGGAAACCCCATCACCACTGTGTTGAGTCTATCTGATGGTAACCCCATCAACACTGTGTTGAGTCTATCTGATGGTAACCCCATCAACACTGTGTTGAGTCTATCTGATGGTAACCCCATCACCACCGTGTTGAGTCTATCTGATGGTAACCCCATCACCACTGTGTTGAGTCTATCTGATGGAAACCCCATCACCACTGTGTTGAGTCTATCTGATGGTAACCCCATCAACACTGTGTTGAGTCTATCTGATGGTAACCCCATCAACACTGTGTTGAGTCTATCTGATGGTAACCCCATCACCACTGTGTTGAGTCTATATGATGGAAACCCCATTACCACAATACTAATTGTATATCTGATGGTAACCCCATCACTACTGTGCTGAGTCTATCTGATTGTAACCCCATCACCACTGTGTTGAGTATATCTGATGGTAACCCCATCACTACTGTGCTGAGTCTATCTGATGGTAACCCCATCACCACTGTGTTGAGTCTATCTGATGGTAACTCCATCACCAACGTGTTGAGTCTATCTGATGGTAACCCCATCACCACTGTGTTGACTCTATCTGATGGTAACTCCATCACCACTGTGTTGAGTCTATCTGATGGTAACCCCATCACCACTGTGTTGAGTCTATCTGATGGTAACCCCATCACCACTGTGTTGAGTCTATATGATGGTAACCCCATCACTACTGTGCTGAGTCTATATGATGGTAACCCCATCACATCTGTTTTGAGTCTATCCGATGGTAACCCCATCACCACTGTGTTGAGTCTATCTGATGGTAACCCCATCACCACTGTGTTGAGTCTGTGTTGAGTCTATCTGTGTTGAGTCTATCTGATGGTAACCCCATCACCACTGTGTTGAGTCTATCTGATGGTAACCCCATCACCACCGTGTTGAGTCTATCTGATGGTAACCCCATCACCACTGTGTTGAGTCTATCTGATGGAAACCCCATCACCACTGTGTTGAGTCTATCTGATGGTAACCCCATCAACACTGTGTTGAGTCTATCTGATGGTAACCCCATCAACACTGTGTTGAGTCTATCTGATGGTAACCCCATCACCACTGTGTTGAGTCTATCTGATGGTAACCCCATCACCACTGTGTTGAGTCAATATAATTGTAACCCCATTACCACTCTGGTGAGTCTATATGATGGTAACCCAATAACCACTGTGCTGAGTCTATTTGATGGTAACCCCATAACCACCATACTAATTGTCTATATGATGGTAACCCCATAACCACTGTCTTGAGTCTATATGATGGTAACCCCATCACCACTGTGCTGAGTCGATATGATGGTAACCCCATAACCATCATACTAATTGTTTATATGATGGTAACCCCATAACCACCATACTAATTGTTTATATGATGGTAACCCCATCACCACTGTGTTGAGTCTATATGATGGTAACCCCATTACCACCATACTAATTGAATATATGATGGTAACCCCATAACCACTGTGTTGAGTCTATATGAAGTTAACCCCATAACCACTGTGTTGAGTCTATCTGATGGTAACCCCATCACCACTGTGTTGAGTCTGTGTTGAGTCTATCTGTGTTGAGTCTATCTGATGGTAACCCCATAACCACCATACTAATTGCCTATATAATGGTAACCCCATTACCACCATACTAATTGTCTATATGATGGTAACCCCATTACCACAATACTAATTGTCTACATGATGGTAACCCCATCACCACTGTGTTGAGTCTATTTGATGGTAACCCCATCGCCACTGTGTTGAGTCTATCTGATGGCAACCCCATCACCACTGTGTTGAATTTATCTGATGGTAACCCCATCACCACTGTGTTGAGTCTATCTGATGGTAACCACATCACCAATGTGTTGAGTCTATCTGATGGTAACCCCATCACCACTGTGTTGAGTCTATCTGATTGTAACCCCATCAACACTGTGTTGAGTCTAACTTATGGTAACCCCATCACCACTGTGTTGAGTCTATGTGATGGTAACCCCATCACCTCTATGTTGAGTCTATCTGATGGTAACCCCATCACCACTGTGTTGAGTCTATCTGATGGAAACACCATCAACACTGTGCTGAGTCTATCTAATGGTAACCCCATCACCACTGTGTTGAGTCTGTGTTTAGTCTATCTGTGTTGAGTCTATCTGATGGTAACCCCATCACCACTGTGTTGAGTCTATATGATGGAAACCCCATTACCACAATACTAATTGTATATCTGATGGTAACCCCATCACTACTGTGCTGAGTCTATCTGATTGTAACCCCATCACCACTGTGTTGAGTATATCTGATGGTAACCCCATCACTACTGTGCTGAGTCTATCTGATGGTAACCCCATCACCACTGTGTTGAGTCTATCTGATGGTAATTCCATCACCACTGTGTTGAGTCTATCTGATGGTAACCCCATCACCACTGTGTTGAGTCTATCTGATGGTAACCCCATCACTACTGTGCTGAGTCTATCTGATTGTAACCCCATCACCACTGTGTTGAGTATATCTGATGGTAACCCCATCACTACTGTGCTGAGTCTATCTGATGGTAACCCCATCACCACTGTGTTGAGTCTATCTGATGGTAATTCCATCACCACTGTGTTGAGTCTATCTGATGGTAACCCCATCACCACTGTGTTGAGTCTATCTGATGGTAACCCCATCAACACTGTGTTGAGTCTATCTGATGGTAACCCCATCAACACTGTGTTGAGTCTATCTGATGGTAACCCCATCACCACTGTGTTGAGTCTATCTGATGGTAACCCCATCACCACTGTGTTGAGTCAATATAATTGTAACCCCATTACCACTCTGGTGAGTCTATATGATGGTAACCCAATAACCACTGTGCTGAGTCTATTTGATGGTAACCCCATAACCACCATACTAATTGTCTATATGATGGTAACCCCATAACCACTGTCTTGAGTCTATATGATGGTAACCCCATCACCACTGTGCTGAGTCGATATGATGGTAACCCCATAACCATCATACTAATTGTTTATATGATGGTAATCCCATAACCACCATACTAATTGTTTATATGATGGTAACCCCATCACCACTGTGTTGAGTCTATATGATGGTATCCCCATCACCACTGTGCTGAGTCTATTTGATGGTAACCCCATTACCACCATACTAATTGTCTATATGATGGTAACCCCATTACCACCATACTAATTGTCTATCTGATGGTAACCCCATCACCACTGTGTTGAGTCTATATGATGGTAACCCCATTACCACTGTGTTGAGTCTATATGATGGTAACCCCATCACCACTGTGTTGAGTCTATATGATGGTAAACCCATCACCACTGTGTTGAGTCTATATGATGGTAACCCCAAAACCACTGTGTTGCGTCGATATGATGGTAACCCCATTACCACCATACTAATTGAATATATGATGGTAACCCCATAACCAAAGTGTTGAGTCTATATGAAGTTAACCCCATAACCACTGTGTTGAGTCTATCTGATGGTAACCCCATCACCACTGTGTTGAGTCTGTGTTGTGTCTATCTGATGGTAACCTCATAACCACCATACTAATTGCCTATATAATGGTAACCCCATTACCACCATACTAATTGTCTATATGATGGTAACCCCATTACCACAATACTAATTGTCTACATGATGGTAACCCCATCACCACTGTGTTGAGTCTATCTGAAGGTAACCCCATCACCACAGTGTTGAGTCTGTCTGATGGTAACCCCATTACCACTGTGTTGAGTCTATTTGATGGTAACCCCATCGCCACTGTGTTGAGTCTATCTGATGGCAACCCCATCACCACTGTGTTGAATTTATCTGATGGTAACCCCATCACCACTGTGTTGAGTCTATCTGATGGTAACCACATCACCAATGTGTTGAGTCTATCTGATGGTAACCCCATCACCACTGTGTTGAGTCTATCTGATGGTAACCCCATCAACACTGTGTTGAGTCTAACTTATGGTAACCCCATCACAACTGTGTTGAGTCTATGTGATGGTAACCCCATCACCTCTATGTTGAGTCTATCTGATGGTAACCCCATCACCACTGTGTTGAGTCTATCTAATGGTAACCCCATCACCACTGTGTTGAGTCTGTGTTTAGTCTATCTGTGTTGAGTCTATCTGATGGTAACCCCATCACCACTGTGTTGAGTCTATATGATGGAAACCCCATTACCACAATACTAATTGTATATCTGATGGTAACCCCATCACTACTGTGCTGAGTCTATCTGATTGTAACCCCATCACCACTGTGTTGAGTATATCTGATGGTAACCCCATCACTACTGTGCTGAGTCTATCTGATGGTAACCCCATCACCACTGTGTTGAGTCTATCTGATGGTAATTCCATCACCACTGTGTTGAGTCTATCTGATGGTAACCCCATCACCACTGTGTTGAGTCTATCTGATGGTAACTCCATCACCAACGTGTTGAGTCTATCTGATGGTAACCCCATCACCACTGTGTTGAGTCTATCTGATGGTAACTCCATCACCACTGTGTTGAGTCTATCTGATGGTAACCCCATCACCACTGTGTTGAGTCTATCTGATGGTAACCCCATCACCACTGTGTTGAGTCTATATGATGGTAACCCCATCACTACTGTGCTGAGTCTATATGATGGTAACCCCATCACATCTGTTTTGAGTCTATCCGATGGTAACCCCATCACCACTGTGTTGAGTCTATCTGATGGTAACCCCATCACCACTGTGTTGAGTCTGTGTTGAGTCTATCTGTGTTGAGTCTATCTGATGGTAACCCCATCACCACTGTGTTGAGTCTATCTGATGGTAACCCCATCACCACCGTGTTGAGTCTATCTGATGGTAACCCCATCACCACTGTGTTGAGTCTATCTGATGGAAACCCCATCACCACTGTGTTGAGTCTATCTGATGGTAACCCCATCAACACTGTGTTGAGTCTATCTGATGGTAACCCCATCAACACTGTGTTGAGTCTATCTGATGGTAACCCCATCACCACTGTGTTGAGTCTATCTGATGGTAACCCCATCACCACTGTGTTGAGTCAATATAATTGTAACCCCATTACCACTCTGGTGAGTCTATATGATGGTAACCCAATAACCACTGTGCTGAGTCTATTTGATGGTAACCCCATAACCACCATACTAATTGTCTATATGATGGTAACCCCATAACCACTGTCTTGAGTCTATATGATGGTAACCCCATCACCACTGTGCTGAGTCGATATGATGGTAACCCCATAACCATCATACTAATTGTTTATATGATGGTAACCCCATAACCACCATACTAATTGTTTATATGATGGTAACCCCATCACCACTGTGTTGAGTCTATATGATGGTATCCCCATCACCACTGTGCTGAGTCTATTTGATGGTAACCCCATTACCACCATACTAATTGTCTATATGATGGTAACCCCATTACCACCATACTAATTGTCTATCTGATGGTAACCCCATCACCACTGTGTTGAGTCTATATGATGGTAACCCCATTACCACTGTGTTGAGTCTATATGATGGTAACCCCATCACCACTGTGTTGAGTCTATATGATGGTAAACCCATCACCACTGTGTTGAGTCTATATGATGGTAACCCCATAACCACTGTGTTGCGTCGATATGATGGTAACCCCATTACCACCATACTAATTGAATATATGATGGTAACCCCATAACCACTGTGTTGAGTCTATATGAAGTTAACCCCATAACCACTGTTTTGAGTCTATCTGATGGTAACCCCATCACCACTGTGTTGAGTCTGTGTTGAGTCTATCTGATTGTAACCCCATAACCACCATACTAATTGTCTATATGATGGTAACCCCATTACCACAATACTAATTGTCTACATGATGGTAACCCCATCACCACTGTGTTGAGTCTATTTGATGGTAACCCCATCGCCACTGTGTTGAGTCTATCTGATGGCAACCCCATCACCACTGTGTTGAATTTATCTGATGGTAACCCCATCACCACTGTGTTGAGTCTATCTGATGGTAACCACATCACCAATGTGTTGAGTCTATCTGATGGTAACCCCATCACCACTGTGTTGAGTCTATCTGATGGTAACCCCATCAACACTGTGTTGAGTCTAACTTATGGTAACCCCATCACCACTGTGTTGAGTCTATGTGATGGTAACCCCATCACCTCTATGTTGAGTCTATCTGATGGTAACCCCATCACCACTGTGTTGAGTCTATCTGATGGAAACACCATCAACACTGTGCTGAGTCTATCTAATGGTAACCCCATCACCACTGTGTTGAGTCTGTGTTTAGTCTATCTGTGTTGAGTCTATCTGATGGTAACCCCATCACCACTGTGTTGAGTCTATATGATGGAAACCCCATTACCACAATACTAATTGTATATCTGATGGTAACCCCATCACTACTGTGCTGAGTCTATCTGATTGTAACCCCATCACCACTGTGTTGAGTATATCTGATGGTAACCCCATCACTACTGTGCTGAGTCTATCTGATGGTAACCCCATCACCACTGTGTTGAGTCTATCTGATGGTAATTCCATCACCACTGTGTTGAGTCTATCTGATGGTAACCCCATCACCACTGTGTTGAGTCTATCTGATGGTAACCCCATCACTACTGTGCTGAGTCTATCTCATTGTAACCCCATCACCACTGTGTTGAGTATATCTGATGGTAACCCCATAACTACTGTGCTGAGTCTATCTGATGGTAACCCCATCACCACTGTGTTGAGTCTATCTGATGGTAATTCCATCACCACTGTGTTGAGTCTATCTGATGGTAACCCCATCACCACTGTGTTGAGTCTATCTGATGGTAACCCCATCAACACTGTGTTGAGTCTATCTGATGGTAACCCCATCAACACTGTGTTGAGTCTATCTGATGGTAACCCCATCACCACTGTGTTGAGTCTATCTGATGGTAACCCCATCACCACTGTGTTGAGTCAATATAATTGTAACCCCATTACCACTCTGGTGAGTCTATATGATGGTAACCCAATAACCACTGTGCTGAGTCTATTTGATGGTAACCCCATAACCACCATACTAATTGTCTATATGATGGTAACCCCATAACCACTGTCTTGAGTCTATATGATGGTAACCCCATCACCACTGTGCTGAGTCGATATGATGGTAACCCCATAACCATCATACTAATTGTTTATATGATGGTAACCCCATAACCACCATACTAATTGTTTATATGATGGTAACCCCATCACCACTGTGTTGAGTCTATATGATGGTATCCCCATCACCACTGTGCTGAGTCTATTTGATGGTAACCCCATTACCACCATACTAATTGTTACCACCATACTAATTGTCTATCTGATGGTAACCCCATACCACTGTGTTGAGTCTATATGATGGTAACCCCATTACCACTGTGTTGAGTCTATAACCACTTGTTGAGTCTATTTGGTATATGTGTTGCGTCGATGGTAACCCCATAACCACCATACTAATTGTTTATATGATGGTAACCCCATCACCACTGTGTTGAGTCTATATGATGGTATCCCCATCACCACTGTGCTGAGTCTATTTGATGGTAACCCCATTACCACCATACTAATTGTCTATATGATGGTAACCCCATTACCACCATACTAATTGTCTATCTGATGGTAACCCCATCACCACTGTGTTGAGTCTATATGATGGTAACCCCATTACCACTGTGTTGAGTCTATATGATGGTAACCCCATCACCACTGTGTTGAGTCTATATGACCCATCACCACTGTGTTGAGTCTATATGATGGTAACCCCATAACCACTGTGTTGCGTCGATATGATGGTAACCCCATTACCACCATACTAATTGAATATATGATGGTAACCCCATAACCACTGTGTTGAGTCTATATGAAGTTAACCCCATAACCACTGTGTTGAGTCTATCTGATGGTAACCCCATCACCACTGTGTTGAGTCTGTGTTGAGTCTATCTGATGGTAACCCCATAACCACCATACTAATTGCCTATATAATGGTAACCCCATTACCACCATACTAATTGTCTATATGATGGTAACCCCATTACCACAATACTAATTGTCTACATGATGGTAACCCCATCACCACTGTGTTGAGTCTATCTGAAGGTAACCCCATCACCACAGTGTTGAGTCTGTCTGATGGTAACCCCATTACCACTGTGTTGAGTCTATTTGATGGTAACCCCATCGCCACTGTGTTGAGTCTATCTGATGGCAACCCCATCACCACTGTGTTGAATTTATCTGATGGTAACCCCATCACCACTGTGTTGAGTCTATCTGATGGTAACCACATCACCAATGTGTTGAGTCTATCTGATGGTAACCCCATCACCACTGTGTTGAGTCTATCTGATGGTAACCCCATCAACACTGTGTTGAGTCTAACTTATGGTAACCCCATCACAACTGTGTTGAGTCTATGTGATGGTAACCCCATCACCTCTATGTTGAGTCTATCTGATGGTAACCCCATCACCACTGTGTTGAGTCTATCTGATGGAAACACCATCAACACTGTGCTGAGTCTATCTAATGGTAACCCCATCACCACTGTGTTGAGTCTGTGTTTAGTCTATCTGTGTTGAGTCTATCTGATGGTAACCCCATCACCACTGTGTTGAGTCTATATGATGGAAACCCCATTACCACAATACTAATTGTATATCTGATGGTAACCCCATCACTACTGTGTTGAGTATATCTGATGGTAACCCCATCACTACTGTGCTGAGTCTATCTGATGGTAACCCCATCACCACTGTGTTGAGTCTATCTGATGGTAATTCCATCACCACTGTGTTGAGTCTATCTGATGGTAACCCCATCACCACTGTGTTGAGTCTATCTGATGGTAACTCCATCACCAACGTGTTGAGTCTATCTGATGGTAACCCCATCACCACTGTGTTGAGTCTATCTGATGGTAACTCCATCACCACTGTGTTGAGTCTATCTGATGGTAACCCCATCACCACTGTGTTGAGTCTATCTGATGGTAACCCCATCACCACTGTGTTGAGTCTATATGATGGTAACCCCATCACTACTGTGCTGAGTCTATATGATGGTAACCCCATCACATCTGTTTTGAGTCTATCCGATGGTAACCCCATCACCACTGTGTTGAGTCTATCTGATGGTAACCCCATCACCACTGTGTTGAGTCTGTGTTGAGTCTATCTGTGTTGAGTCTATCTGATGGTAACCCCATCACCACTGTGTTGAGTCTATCTGATGGTAACCCCATCACCACCGTGTTGAGTCTATCTGATGGTAACCCCATCACCACTGTGTTGAGTCTATCTGATGGAAACCCCATCACCACTGTGTTGAGTCTATCTGATGGTAACCCCATCAACACTGTGTTGAGTCTATCTGATGGTAACCCCATCAACACTGTGTTGAGTCTATCTGATGGTAACCCCATCACCACTGTGTTGAGTCTATCTGATGGTAACCCCATCACCACTGTGTTGAGTCAATATAATTGTAACCCCATTACCACTCTGGTGAGTCTATATGATGGTAACCCAATAACCACTGTGCTGAGTCTATTTGATGGTAACCCCATAACCACCATACTAATTGTCTATATGATGGTAACCCCATAACCACTGTCTTGAGTCTATATGATGGTAACCCCATCACCACTGTGCTGAGTCGATATGATGGTAACCCCATAACCATCATACTAATTGTTTATATGATGGTAACCCCATAACCACCATACTAATTGTTTATATGATGGTATCCCCATCACCACTGTGCTGAGTCTATTTGATGGTAACCCCATTACCACCATACTAATTGTCTATATGATGGTAACCCCATTACCACCATACTAATTGTCTATCTGATGGTAACCCCATCACCACTGTGTTGAGTCTATATGATGGTAACCCCATTACCACTGTGTTGAGTCTATATGATGGTAACCCCATCACCACTGTGTTGAGTCTATATGATGGTAAACCCATCACCACTGTGTTGAGTCTATATGATGGTAACCCCATAACCACTGTGTTGCGTCGATATGATGGTAACCCCATTACCACCATACTAATTGAATATATGATGGTAACCCCATAACCACTGTGTTGAGTCTATATGAAGTTAACCCCATAACCACTGTGTTGAGTCTATCTGATGGTAACCCCATCACCACTGTGTTGAGTCTGTGTTGAGTCTATCTGATGGTAACCCCATAACCACCATACTAATTGCCTATATAATGGTAACCCCATTACCACCATACTAATTGTCTATATGATGGTAACCCCATTACCACAATACTAATTGTCTACATGATGGTAACCCCATCACCACTGTGTTGAGTCTATCTGAAGGTAACCCCATCACCACAGTGTTGAGTCTGTCTGATGGTAACCCCATTACCACTGTGTTGAGTCTATTTGATGGTAACCCCATCGCCACTGTGTTGAGTCTATCTGATGGCAACCCCATCACCACTGTGTTGAATTTATCTGATGGTAACCCCATCACCACTGTGTTGAGTCTATCTGATGGTAACCACATCACCAATGTGTTGAGTCTATCTGATGGTAACCCCATCACCACTGTGTTGAGTCTATCTGATGGTAACCCCATCAACACTGTGTTGAGTCTAACTTATGGTAACCCCATCACAACTGTGTTGAGTCTATGTGATGGTAACCCCATCACCTCTATGTTGAGTCTATCTGATGGTAACCCCATCACCACTGTGTTGAGTCTATCTGATGGAAACACCATCAACACTGTGCTGAGTCTATCTAATGGTAACCCCATCACCACTGTGTTGAGTCTGTGTTTAGTCTATCTGTGTTGAGTCTATCTGATGGTAACCCCATCACCACTGTGTTGAGTCTATATGATGGAAACCCCATTACCACAATACTAATTGTATATCTGATGGTAACCCCATCACTACTGTGCTGAGTCTATCTGATTGTAACCCCATCACCACTGTGTTGAGTATATCTGATGGTAACCCCATCACTACTGTGCTGAGTCTATCTGATGGTAACCCCATCACCACTGTGTTGAGTCTATCTGATGGTAATTCCATCACCACTGTGTTGAGTCTATCTGATGGTAACCCCATCACCACTGTGTTGAGTCTATCTGATGGTAACTCCATCACCAACGTGTTGAGTCTATCTGATGGTAACCCCATCACCACTGTGTTGAGTCTATCTGATGGTAACTCCATCACCACTGTGTTGAGTCTATCTGATGGTAACCCCATCACCACTGTGTTGAGTCTATCTGATGGTAACCCCATCACCACTGTGTTGAGTCTATCTGATGGAAACCCCATCACTACTGTGTTGAGTCTATCTGATGGTAACCCCATCACCACTGTGTTGATTCTATCTGATGGTAACCCCATCACCACTGTGTTGAGTCTATCTGATGGTAACCCCATCACCACTGTGTTGAGTCTGTGTTGAGTCTCTCTGTGTTGAGTCTATCTGATGGTAACCCCATCACCACTGTGTTGAGTCTATCTGATGGTAACCCCATCACCACCGTGTTGAGTCTATCTGATGGTAACCCCATCACCACTGTGTTGAGTCTGTGTTGAGTCTATCTGTGTTGAGTCTATCTGATGGTAACCCCATAACCACCATACTAATTGCCTATATAATGGTAACCCCATTACCACAATACTAATTGTCTACATGATCGTAACCCCATCACCACTGTGTTGAGTCTCTCTGAAGGTAACCCCATCACCACAGTGTTGAGTCTGTCTGATGGTAACCCCATTACCACTGTGTTGAGTCTATTTGATGGTAACCCCATCGCCACTGTGTTGAGTCTATCTGATGGCAACCCCATCACCACTGTGTTGAATCTATCTGATGGTAACCCCATCACCACTGTGTTGAGTCTATCTGATGGTAACCACATCACCAATGTGTTGAGTCTATCTGATGGTAACCCCATCAACACTGTGTTGAGTCTAACTTATGGTAACCCCATCACCACTGTGTTGAGTCTATGTGATGGTAACCCCATCACCTCTGTGTTGAGTCTATCTGATGGTAACCCCATCACCACTGTGTTGAGTCTGTGTTGAGTCTATCTGTGTTGAGTCTATCTGATGGTAACCCCATCACCACTGTGTTGAGTCTATCTGATGGTAACCCCATCACCACCGTGTTGAGTCTATCTGATGGTAACCCCATCACCACTGTGTTGAGTCTGTGTTGAGTCTATCTGTGTTGAGTCTATCTGATGGTAACCCCATCACCACTGTGTTGAGTCTATCTGATGGTAACCCCATCACCACCGTGTTGAGTCTATCTGATGGCAACCCCATCACCACTGTGTTGAATCTATCTGATGGTAACCCCATCACCACTGTGTTGAGTCTATCTGATGGTAACCACATCACCACAGTGTTGAGTCTGTCTGATGGTAACCCCATTACCACTGTGTTGAGTCTATTTGATGGTAACCCCATCGCCACTGTGTTGAGTCTATCTGATGGCAACCCCATCACCACTGTGTTGAATCTTTCTGATGGTAACCCCATCACCACTGTGTTGAGTCTATCTGATGGTAACCACATCACCAATGTGTTGAGTCTATCTGATGGTAACCCCATCAACACTGTGTTGAGTCTAACTTATGGTAACCCCATCACCACTGTGTTGAGTCTATGTGATGGTAACCCCATCACCTCTGTGTTGAGTCTATCTGATGGTAACCCCATCACCACTGTGTTGAGTCTGTGTTGAGTCTATCTGTGTTGAGTCTATCTGATGGTAACCCCATCACCACTGTGTTGAGTCTATCTGATGGTAACCCCATCACCACCGTGTTGAGTCTATCTGATGGTAACCCCATCACCACTGTGTTGAGTCTGTGTTGAGTCTATCTGTGTTGAGTCTATCTGATGGTAACCCCATAACCACCATACTAATTGCCTATATAATGGTAACCCCATTACCACCATACTAATTGTCTATATGATGGTAACCCCATTACCACAATACTAATTGTCTACATGATGGTAACCCCATTACCACAGTGTTGAGTCTGTCTGATGGTAACCCCATTACCACTGTGTTGAGTCTATTTGATGGTAACCCCATCACCACTGTGTTGAATCTATCTGATGGTAACCCCATCACCACTGTGTTGAGTCTATCTGATGGTAACCACATCACCAATGTGTTGAGTCTATCTGATGGTAACCCCATCACCACTGTGTTGAGTCTATCTGATGGTAATCCAAACAACACTGTGTTGAGTCTAACTTATGGTAACCCCATCACCACTGTGTTGAGTCTATGTGATGGTAACCCCATCACCTCTATGTTGAGTCTATCTGATGGTAACCCCATCACCACTGTGTTGAGTCTATCTGATGGAAACACCATCAACACTGTGCTGAGTCTATCTAATGGTAACCCCATCACCACTGTGTTGAGTCTATATGATGGAAACCCCATTACCACAATACTAATTGTATATATGATGGTAACCCCATCACTACTGTGCTGAGTCTATCTGATTGTAACCCCATCACCACTGTGTTGAGTATATCTGATGGTAACCCCATCACTACTGTGCTGAGTCTATCTGATGGTAACCCCATCACCACTGTGTTGAGTCTATCTGATGGTAATTCCATCACCACTGTGTTGAGTCTATCTGATGGTAACCCCATCACCACTGTGTTGAGTCTATCTGATGGTAACTCCATCACCACTGTGTTGATTCTATCTGATGGTAACCCCATCACCACTGTGTTGAGTCTATCTGATGGTAACCCCATCACCACTGTGTTGAGTCTGTGTTGAGTCTATCTGTGTTGAGTCTATCTGATGGTAATCCCATCACCACTGTGTTGAGTCTATCTGATGGTAACCCCATTACCACAGTGTTGAGTCTGTCTGATGGTAACCCCATTACCACTGTGTTGAGTCTATTTGATGGTAACCCCATCACCACTGTGTTGAATCTATCTGATGGTAACCCCATCACCACTGTGTTGAGTCTATCTGATGGTAACCACATCACCAATGTGTTGAGTCTATCTGATGGTAACCCCATCACCACTGTGTTGAGTCTATCTGATGGTAATCCAAACAACACTGTGTTGAGTCTAACTTATGGTAACCCCATCACCACTGTGTTGAGTCTATGTGATGGTAACCCCATCACCTCTATGTTGAGTCTATCTGATGGTAACCCCATCACCACTGTGTTGAGTCTATCTGATGGAAACACCATCAACACTGTGCTGAGTCTATCTAATGGTAACCCCATCACCACTGTGTTGAGTCTATATGATGGAAACCCCATTACCACAATACTAATTGTATATATGATGGTAACCCCATCACTACTGTGCTGAGTCTATCTGATTGTAACCCCATCACCACTGTGTTGAGTATATCTGATGGTAACCCCATCACTACTGTGCTGAGTCTATCTGATGGTAACCCCATCACCACTGTGTTGAGTCTATCTGATGGTAATTCCATCACCACTGTGTTGAGTCTATCTGATGGTAACCCCATCACCACTGTGTTGAGTCTATCTGATGGTAACTCCATCACCACTGTGTTGATTCTATCTGATGGTAACCCCATCACCACTGTGTTGAGTCTATCTGATGGTAACCCCATCACCACTGTGTTGAGTCTGTGTTGAGTCTATCTGTGTTGAGTCTATCTGATGGTAATCCCATCACCACTGTGTTGAGTCTATCTGATGGTAACCCCATCACCACCGTGTTGAGTCTATCTGATGTTAACCCCATCACCACAGTTTTGAGTCTGTCTGATGGTAACCCCATCACCACTGTGTTGAGTCTATCTGATGGTAACCCCATCGCCACTGTGTTGAGTCTATCTGATGGTAACTCCATCACCACTGTGTTGAGTCTATCTGATGGTAACCCCATCACCACTGTGTTGAGTCTATCTGATGGAAACACCATCAACACTGTGCTGAGTATATCTAATGGTAACCCCATCACCACTGTGTTGAGTCTGTGTTGAGTCTATCTGTGTTGAGTCTATCTGATGGTAACCCCATCACCACTGTGTTGAGTCTATATGATGGAAACCCCATTACCACAATACTAATTGCCTATATAATGGTAACCCCATTACCACCATACTAATTGACTATATGATGGTAACCCCATTACCACAATACTAATTGTCTATATGATGGTAACCACATCACCACTGTGTTGAGTCTATCTGATGGTAACCCCATCACCACTGTGTTGAGTCTATCTGATGGTAACCCCATCACCACCGTGTTGAGTCTATCTGATGGCAACCCCATCACCACTGTGTTGAATCTATCTGATGGTAACCCCATCACCACTGTGTTGAGTCTATCTGATGGTAACCACATCACCACAGTGTTGAGTCTGTCTGATGGTAACCCCATTACCACTGTGTTGAGTCTATTTGATGGTAACCCCATCGCCACTGTGTTGAGTCTATCTGATGGCAACCCCATCACCACTGTGTTGAATCTATCTGATGGTAACCCCATCACCACTGTGTTGAGTCTATCTGATGGTAACCACATCACCAATGTGTTGAGTCTATCTGATGGTAACCCCATCAACACTGTGTTGAGTCTAACTTATGGTAACCCCATCACCACTGTGTTGAGTCTATGTGATGGTAACCCCATCACCTCTGTGTTGAGTCTATCTGATGGTAACCCCATCACCACTGTGTTGAGTCTGTGTTGAGTCTATCTGTGTTGAGTCTATCTGATGGTAACCCCATCACCACTGTGTTGAGTCTATCTGATGGTAACCCCATCACCACCGTGTTGAGTCTATCTGATGGTAACCCCATCACCACTGTGTT
The DNA here is from genome assembly GCF_045791955.1 of Oncorhynchus clarkii lewisi. NCBI lineage: Eukaryota > Metazoa > Chordata > Actinopteri > Salmoniformes > Salmonidae > Oncorhynchus > Oncorhynchus clarkii. Next base: position 25,818,004 of record NC_092177.1, read on the forward strand.
GAGTCTGTGTTGAGTCTATCTGTGTTGAGTCTATCTGATGGTAACCCCATAACCACCATACTAATTGCCTATATAATGGTAACCCCATTACCACCATACTAATTGTCTATATGATGGTAACCCCATTACCACAATACTAATTGTCTACATGATGGTAACCCCATCACCACTGTGTTGAGTCTCTCTGAAGGTAACCCCATCACCACAGTGTTGAGTCTGTCTGATGGTAACCCCATTACCACTGTGTTGAGTCTATTTGATGGTAACCCCATCACCACTGTGTTGAATCTATCTGATGGTAACCCCATCACCACTGTGTTGAGTCTATCTGATGGTAACCACATCACCAATGTGTTGAGTCTATCTGATGGTAACCCCATCACCACTGTGTTGAGTCTATCTGATGGTAATCCAAACAACACTGTGTTGAGTCTAACTTATGGTAACCCCATCACCACTGTGTTGAGTCTATGTGATGGTAACCCCATCACCTCTATGTTGAGTCTATCTGATGGTAACCCCATCACCACTGTGTTGAGTCTATCTGATGGAAACACCATCAACACTGTGCTGAGTCTATCTAATGGTAACCCCATCACCACTGTGTTGAGTCTATATGATGGAAACCCCATTACCACAATACTAATTGTATATATGATGGTAACCCCATCACTACTGTGCTGAGTCTATCTGATTGTAACCCCATCACCACTGTGTTGAGTATATCTGATGGTAACCCCATCACTACTGTGCTGAGTCTATCTGATGGTAACCCCATCACCACTGTGTTGAGTCTATCTGATGGTAATTCCATCACCACTGTGTTGAGTCTATCTGATGGTAACCCCATCACCACTGTGTTGAGTCTATCTGATGGTAACTCCATCACCACTGTGTTGATTCTATCTGATGGTAACCCCATCACCACTGTGTTGAGTCTATCTGATGGTAACCCCATCACCACTGTGTTGAGTCTGTGTTGAGTCTATCTGTGTTGAGTCTATCTGATGGTAATCCCATCACCACTGTGTTGAGTCTATCTGATGGTAACCCCATCACCACCGTGTTGAGTCTATCTGATGTTAACCCCATCACCACAGTTTTGAGTCTGTCTGATGGTAACCCCATCACCACTGTGTTGAGTCTATCTGATGGTAACCCCATCGCCACTGTGTTGAGTCTATCTGATGGTAACTCCATCACCACTGTGTTGAGTCTATCTGATGGTAACCTCATCACCACTGTGTTGAGTCTATCTGATGGAAACACCATCAACACTGTGCTGAGTATATCTAATGGTAACCCCATCACCACTGTGTTGAGTCTGTGTTGAGTCTATCTGTGTTGAGTCTATCTGATGGTAACCCCATCACCACTGTGTTGAGTCTATATGATGGAAACCCCATTACCACAATACTAATTGCCTATATAATGGTAACCCCATTACCACCATACTAATTGACTATATGATGGTAACCCCATTACCACAATACTAATTGTCTATATGATGGTAACCACATCACCACTGTGTTGAGTCTATCTGATGGTAACCCCATCACCACTGTGTTGAGTCTGTCTGATGGTAACCCCATCTCCACTGTGTTGAGTCTATCTGATGGCAACCCCATCACCACTGTGTTGAGTCTATCTGATGGTAACCCCATCACCACTGTGTTGAGTCTATCTGATGGTAACCCCATCACCACTGTGTTGAGTCTATCTGATGGTAACCACATCACCACTGTGTTGAGTCTATCTGATGGTAACTCCATCACCACTGTGTTGAGTCTATCTGATGGTAACTCCATCACCACTGTGTTGAGTCTATCTGATGGTAACTCCATCACCACTGTGTTGAGTCTATCTGATGGTAACTCCATCACCACTGTGTTGAGTCTATCTGATAGTAACCCCATCACCACTGTGTTGAATCTATCTGATGGTAACTCCATTACCACTGTGTTGAGTCTATCTGATGGTAACTCCATCACCACTGTGTTGAGTCTATCTGATGGTAACCCCATCACCACAGTTTTGAGTCTGTCTGATGGTAACCCCATCATCACTGTGTTGAGTCTATCTGATGGTAACCCCATCGCCACTGTGTTGAGTCTATCTGATGGTAACTCCATCACCACTGTGTTGAGTCTATCTGATGGTAACTCTATCACCACTGTGTTGAGTCTATCTGATGGTAACCCCATCACCACTGTGTTGAGTCTATCTGATGGTAACTCCATCACCACTGTGTTGAGTCTATCTGATGGTAACTCCATCATCACTGTGTTGAGTCTATCTGATGGTAACCCCATCACCACTGTGTTGAGTCTATATGATGGAAACCCCATAACCACAATACTAATTGCCTATATAATGGTAACCCCATTACCACCATACTAATTGTCTATATGATGGTAACCCCATCACCACTGTGTTGAGTCTATCTGATGGTAACCCCATCAACACAGTTTTGAGTCTGTCTGATGGTAACCCCATCACCACTGTGTTGAGTCTATCTGATGGCAACCCCATCACCACTGTGTTGAGTCTATCTGATGGTAACCCCATAACCACTGTGTTGAGTCTATCTGATGGTAACCCCATCACCACTGTGTTGAGTCTGTGTTGAGTGTATCTGTGTTGAGTCTATCTGATGGAAACCCCATCACCACTGTGTTGAGTCTATCTGATGGTAACCCCATCACCACTGTGTTGAGTCTGTGTTGAGTGTATCTGTGTTGAGTCTATCTGATGGTAACCCCATCACCACTGTGTTGAGTCTATATGATGGAAACCCCATAACCACAATACTAATTGCCTATATAATGGTAACCCCATTACCACCATACTAATTGTCTATATGATGGTAACCCCATTACCACAATACTAATTGTCTATATGATGGTAACCCCATCACCACTGTGTTGAGTCTATCTGATGGTAACCCCATCACCACAGTTTTGAGTCTGTCTGATGGTAACCCCATCACCACTGTGTTGAGTCTATCTGATGGTAACCCCATCGCCACTGTGTTGAGTCTATCTGATGGCAACCCCATCACCACTGTGTTGAGTCTATCTGATGGTAACCCCATCACCACTGTGTTGAGTCTATCTGATGGTAACCCCATCACCACTGTGTTGAGTCTATCTTATGGTAACCCCATCACCACTGTGTTGAGTCTATCTGATGGTAACTCCATCACCACTGTGTTGAGTCTATCTGATGGTAACTCCATCACCACTGTGTTGAGTCTATCTGATGGTAACTACATCACCACTGTGTTGAGTCTATCTGATGGTAACTCCATCACCACTGTGTTGAGTCTATCTGATGGTAACCCCATCACCACTGTGTTGAGTCTATATGATGGTAACCCCATCACCACTGTGTTGAGTCTATCTGATGGTAACCCCATCACCACTGTGTTGAGTCTATCTGATGGTAACTCCATCACCACTGTGTTGAGTCTATCTGATGGTAACTACATCACCACTGTGTTGAGTCTATCTGATGGTAACTCCATCACCACTGTGTTGAGTCTATCTGATGGTAACCCCATCACCACTGTGTTGAGTCTATATGATGGTAACCCCATCACCACTGTGTTGAGTCTATCTGATGGTAACCCCATCACCACTGTGTTGAGTCTATCTGATGGTAACCCCATCACCACTGTGTTGAGTCTATCTGATGGTATCCCCATCACCACTGTACTTTCCCTCTCTTTATATCCATGGTATTATCTATCTGACTGTTCCTTTGGGGCTGATAACAGCATCATCAATTAACCCTTTGTATTAATGGGGCTTTGATAGTAGTTTTAATCACTTTCTTTATTAACCCAGCTGTGTTTATAGCGATCTGCTCTCAGTTAGCTAACGATGTCTGTGTGCGTGCATTCAGTGGTCTAAAATACTTAAGTAAAAATAGGTTAAGTACTACTTAACTCGTTTTATGGGGTATCTGTACTTTACTATTTATATTATTATTATTATAACTTTTACTTTTACTTCACTACTTTCCTTAGGAAAATATTGTACTTTTTACTCCATACATTTTCCGTGACACCCAGAAGTTTTGAATGCTTAGCTGGACATGAAAATAGTCCAATTTACACACTAATCATCCGGACATCCCTGGTCATCCCTACTGTCTCTGATCTGGTGGACTCACTCAATAGAGAACATCCCTGGTCATCCCTACTACCTCTGATCTGGTGGACTCACTCAATAGAGAACATCCCTGGTCATCCCTACTGTCTCTGATCTGGTGGACTCACTCAATAGAGAACATCCCTGGTCATCCCTACTGTCTCTGATCTGGTGGACTCACTCAATAGAGAACATCCCTGGTCATCCCTACTGTCTCTGATCTGGTGGACTCACTAAATAGAGAACATCCCTGGTCATCCCTACTGTCTCTGATCTGGTGGACTCACTAAATAGAGAACATCCCTGGTCATCCGTACTGTCTCTGATCTGGTGGACTCACTCAATAGAGAACATCCCTGGTCATCCCTACTGTCTCTGATCTGGTGGACTCACTAAATAGAGAACATCCCTGGTCATCCCTACTGTCTCTGATCTGGTGGACTCACTCAATAGAAAACATCCCTGGTCATCCCTACTGTCTCTGATCTGGTGGACTCACTCAATAGAGAACATCCCTGGTCATCCCTACTACCTCTGATCTGGTGGACTCACTCAATAGAGAACATCCCTGGTCATCCCTACTGTCTCTGATCTGGTGGACTCACTCAATAGAGAACATCCCTGGTCATCCCTACTACCTCTGATCTGGTGGACTCACTCAATAGAGAACATCCCTGGTCATCCCTACTGTCTCTGATCTGGTGGACTCACTCAATAGAGAACATCCCTGGTCATCCCTACTGTCTCTGATCTGGTGGACTCACTCAATAGAGAACATCCCTGGTCATCCCTACTGTCTCTGATCTGGTGGACTCACTCAATAGAGAACATCCCTGGTCATCCCTACTGTCTCTGATCTGGTGGACTCACTCAATAGAGAACATCCCTGGTCATCCCTACTGTCTCTGATCTGGTGGACTCACTCAATAGAGAACATCCCTGGTCATCCCTACTACCTCTGATCTGGTGGACTCACTCAATAGAGAACATCCCTGGTCATCCCTACTGTCTCTGATCTGGTGGACTCACTCAATAGAGAACATCCCTGGTCATCCCTACTACCTCTGATCTGGTGGACTCACTCAATAGAGAACATCCCTGGTCATCCCTACTGTCTCTGATCTGGTGGACTCACTCAATAGAGAACATCCCTGGTCATCCCTACTGTCTCTGATCTGGTGGACTCACTCAATAGAGAACATCCCTGGTCATCCCTACTGTCTCTTATCTGGTGGACTCACTCAATAGAGAAAATCCCTGGTCATCCCTACTGTCTCTGATCTGGCGGACTCTCTAAACACACTTCATTTGTAAATGATGTCTGAATGTTGGAATGTGCCCCTGGCTTTCCGTAAATGTAAAAAACAAGAACATGGTGCCGTCTGGTTTGCTTAATGTAAGGAATTTGAACTTTTACATTTACTTTTCATACTTAAATATATTTTAAACCAAATACTTTTAGAATTTTACTCAATTAGTATTTTATTGGTTGACTGACTTTAATTTGAGTCATTTTCTATTCAGGTATCTTTACTTTTACTCAAGTATGACAGTTGGGTACTTTTTCCACCACTGTTTGCATGCGTGTGCCTGTGTTCCTGCCAGAGGAAACGGTTCCTAAACAGACAGACGATATAGCTGTATAGCTGTCTGCAGTCATACCTCATTCAGCTGATGTGTTGATATGGAAAGTTGTTTTTAGTCCTGCGAGCATTCTACATTAGGTACTTAACGGTGGTTCTCAGCTGTGTTTTAAAACCTCTTACTTCTACCCCCTCCTTTTTCGAACATTCTGTTAAAAATCGCGCAACTTTTCAGCGTCCTGCTACTCATGCCAGGAATATAGTATATGCATATGATTAGTATGTGTGGATAGAAAACACTCTGAAGTTTCTAAAACTGGTTAAATCACGGCTGTGACTATAACAGATCGTGTGTTTCATTGAAAAACGCAAGAAAAACTGCTCTCTGAAAGCTACAAATAATTTCCATAAGTCACTTCCACGAGTTGTTAAAAGAATACAAAATTTAATATCGACCTGCATGCAATTCATACAAATTCCACACGATGTCGCCATTGTCGTCATTTTCAATTGAATTAATTGTTGGAAAATCCATCTATCTGGCATCCGTTTCTTCCAGTCTTCACCCGGATGTTGTTAATGAAGACATTGGTAGCCATTGATTTGCAAACGAGGAGCTATTGAATATACATCGCCCTGTAATCATTTTGATAGATTATAAATGTTTACTAATACCTAAAGTTGGATTACAAAAGGATTTCGAAGTGTTTTGTGAAAGTTTATCGTCGACTTTTTTAATTAAAAAAAATTACGCAGCGTTTAAAAACGATGTTTTTTTCTGAATGACACAGCTTCCATACAAAGCTATTTTGGGTATATATGGACCGATTTAAACGAAAAAAAGACCCAATAGTGATGTTTATGGGGCATATAGGAGTGCCAAGAAAGAAGCTCGTCAAAGGTAATGAATGTTTTATATTTTATTTCTGCGTTTTGGGTAGCGCCGGCTACCGCAAAATCTGTTGTTTACGTGTCGTGCTGGTATTTTGGGGGGTGCATGCTATCAGATAATAGCTTCTCATGCTTTCGCCGAAAAGCATTTTAAAAATCTGACTTGCTGGCTAGGTTCACAACGAGTGTAGCTTTAATTCAATACCCTGCTTGTGAATTTTGATCAAGGTTTGAGTTGTAACGAGTACATTTAGCATTTAGCGTAGCGCATTTGCATTTCCAGGTGTCTACTTGAGACGTCTGCGTCTCAAGTAGCATCAAGAAGTTTTTAAGGACCTACTAGGGTGGGTTGCACCAACAATGTTGCAATGATACTATGCCCATAGTTGACAATTAAAACAGAATGTAGCACACACACACACACACACACACTTCATTAGAGCTTTGATTAGGAAATGAGCCCCTGAGCTGTAATAGGTATTGCTGATGTGACTCTCCAATGTCTTCAGTGTCTTGTCTCTCTTTTTCTCCTTCTCCCTCTCTCTCTCCCTTTCTCCATCTTTATTTCCGTCTTTCTCTCCCTCTTTCTCCATCCATCTCTCTATCCCACCTCTCTCTCTTCCCCTCTGTCTTTCTCTGCCCCCCCTCCCTCTATCTATCTCTCTATCCCACCTTTCTCCGTCCATCTCTCTATCCCCCCCTCTCTCCATCCATCTCTCTATCCCACCTCTCTCCATCCATCTCTCTATCCCCCCCTCTATCCATCCATCTCTCTATCCCACCTCTCTCTCTTCCCCTCTGTCTTTCTCTGCCCCCCCCCCCTCCATCCATCTCTCTATCCAACCTCTCTCTCTTCCCCTCTGTCTTTCTCTGCCCCCCTCCCTCCATCCACCTCTCTCTCTTCCCCTCTGTCTTTCTCTGCCCCCCTCTCCCTCCATCCATCTCTCTTTCCCACCTCTCTCTCTTCCCCTCTGTCTTTCTCTGACCCCCCCTCTCTCCATCCATCTCTCTATCCCACCTCTCTCCATCCATCTCTCTATCCCCCCCTCTCTCTCCATCAATCTCTCTATCCCACCCCTCTCTGTCTCTCAGAAGTCAGGAGGTTTCCAGTCTTATGTTAGAGCTTGGTCTTCCTCAGGGTTTTCAGTCTGTTAATAATAATATCCATACATTTGTATTCCAAAAACAGCACAGTGAATGTTACTGTAACAGTTGCAGATGTACAGTGCATTCAGAAAGCATTCAGACACATGGACTTTTTTTATTTGTCAACATCAATCACAATACCCCATAATGACAAAGCAAAAACATTTTTTTTTTTTACATTTTAGCAAAAGTATGAAATATCACATTTATATAATTAATCAGACCCTTTACTCAGTACTTTGTTGAAGCACCTTTGGCAGCGATAACAGCCTCGAGTCTTCTTGGGTATGACACTACAAGCTTGGCACACCTGTATTTAGGGAGTTTCTCCCATTCTTCTCTGCAGATCCTCTCAAGCTCTGTCAGGTTGGATGGGGAGCATTGCTGCACAGCTATTTTCAGGTCTCTCCAGAGATGTTCAAATGAGTTCAGGTCCGAGCTCTGGCTGGGCCACTGAAAGACATTCAAAGACTTGTCCCGAATTCTTGCCTTTTTGTCGTTGTATGGTTGGAAGGTGAACCGTCACCCCAGTCTGAGAACCTGCTCCAGAGCGCTCAGGACTTCATCAAGGTTCTCTCAGTACTTTGCTCTGTTCATCTTTCCCTCTATCCTGACTAGTCTCCCAGTCCCTGCTGCTAAAAAACATAGCCACAGCATGCTGCTGCCACCACCATGCTTCACCGTAGAGATGGTGGCAGGTTTCGTGAAGACGTAACGCTTGTCATTCAGGCCAAAGAGTTCAATATTGGTTTCATCAGACCAGAGAATCTAGCCCATCTCCCTCAATTGCTCAGTTTGGCTGGGCAGCCAGCTCTAGGAAGAGTCTTGGTGGTTCCAAACTTCTTACATTTAAGAATGATGGAGGCCACTGTGTTCATGGGGACCTTCAATACTGCAGAAATGTTTTGCTACCCTTCCCCAGATCTGTGCCTCGACACAATCCTGTCTCAGAGCTCTACAGACAATTCCTTTAACCTCATGGCTTGGTTTTTGCTCTGACATGCACTGTCAATTGTGGGACCTTATATAGACAGGTGTGTGCCTTTCCAAATCATATTCGATCAATTGAATTTACCACAGGTGGACTCCAATCAAGTTGTAGAAACATCTCAAGGATGATCAATGGAAACAGGATGCACCTGAGCTCAAATTCAATTATCATAGCAAAAGGTCTGCATACTTATGTAAAGAAGGTTTTTCAGTTTTTAGTTTTTTTTATGCATTTGCAAAAATGTTTTCGCTCTGTCTTCATGGGGTATTGTGTATAGATTGATGAGGAAAACAAGGCTGTAATGAAGGAAAATACTTTGGTTGGTGTTGTCCGAATATGCACAGCAGAGACATTGTTTTATGAGTACAGTCTTAAGCCAATCCTTGTACACCAGCACTGAATTTTGAGCTGACTTTTTACTAGGGCTGTGATGATACCCGTGTCAAAAGTATGAAAACACAAAGCTTCGGTCCTTTAAAAACCGTCAACATTGGATCATTCAGAGATCCTCACTGAACTTCTGGAGAGAGTTTGCTGCACTGAAAGTAAATGGGCTGAATAATTCTGCACGCCCAATTTTTCAGTTTTTGATTTGTTAAAAAAGTTTGAAATATCCAATAAATGTCGTTCCACTTCATGATTGTGTCCCACTTGTTGTTGATTCTTCACAAAAAAATACAGTTTTATATCTTTATGTTTGAAGCCTGAAATGTGGCAAAAGGTCGCAAAGTTCAAGGGGGCCGAATACTTTCGCAAGGCACTGTATATTTAAACTCAGGTTTTCACAATTCCTGTCATTTAATCCTAGTAAAAATTCTCTGTCTTATGTCAGTTAGGATCACCACTTTATTTTAAGAATGTGAAATGTCAGAATAATAGTAGAGAAAAGGATTTATTTCAGCTTTTATTTCTTTCATCACATTCCCAGTGGGTCAAAATTTAGTATTTGGTAGCATTGCCTTTAAATTGTTTAAATTGGGTCAAACGTTTCGGGAGCCTTCCACAAGCTTCCCACAATAGGCTGGGTGAATTTTGGCCCATTCCTCCTGACAGAGCTGGTGTAACTGAGTCAGGTTTTTAGGTCTCCTTGCTTGCACACACTTTTTCAGTTCTGCCCACAACTTTTCTATAGGATTGAGGTCAGGGCTTTGTGATGGCCACTCCAATACCTTGACTTTGTTGTCCTTAAGCCATTATTGTCACAACTTTGGAATTATGCTTGGGATCATTGTCCATTTGGAAGACGCATTTGTGACGAAGCATTAACTTCCTGACTGATGTCTTGAGATGTGGCTTCAATATATCCACATAATTTTCCTCCCTCGTGATGCCATCTATTTTGTGAAGTGCACCAGTCCCTCCTGCAGCAAAGCACCCCCATAACATGGTGCTGCCACCCCTGTGCTTCATGGTTGGGATGGTGTTCTTCGGATTGCAAGCCTCCCCCTTTTACCTCCAAACATAACGATGGTCGTTATGGCCAAACAGTTCTAATTTTTGCTTCATCAGACCAGAGGACATTTCTCCAAAAAGTACAATCTTTGTCCGCATGTGCAGTTGCAAACCTTAGTCTGGCTTTTTATGCCAGTTTTGGAGCAGTGGCTTCTTCCTTGTTGAGCTGCCTTTCAGGTTATGTCGATATAAGACTCGATTTACTGTGAATATAGATACTTTTGCAACCTGTTTCCTCCAGCATCTTCACAAGGTCCTTTGCTGTTGTTCTGGGATTGATTTGCACTTTTCTCACCAAAGTACGTTCATCTCTAGGAGACAGAACATGTCTCAACCTGAGCGGTATGACGGCTGCGTGGTCCCATGGTGTTTATACTTGTGTACTATTGTTTGTACAGATGAACGTGGTACCTTCAGGCATTTGGAAATTGCTCCCAAGGATGAACCAGACTTGTGGAGGCCTTCAATTTTTTGTCTGAGGTCTTGGCTGATTTCTTTTGATTTTCCCATGATGTCAATCAAAGAGGCACTGAGGTTGAAGGTAGGCCTTGAAATACATCCACAGGTACACCTCCAATTGACTCAAATGATGTCGATTAGCCTAACAGAAGCTTCTGAAGTCATTATATAATTTTCTGGAATTTTCCAAGCTGTTTAAAGGCACAGTCAAATTAACGTATGTAAACTTCTGACCCTTTGGAATTGTGATACAGTGAATTATAAGTGAAATAATCTGTCTGTAAACAATTGTTGGAAAAAACACTTATAAAGTATATAACGTAGATGTCCTAACCGACTTGCCAAAACTATAGTTTGTTAACAAGAAATTTGTGGAGTGGTAGAAAAATGAGTTTTAATGAGTCCAACCTAAGTCTATGTAAACATCCGACTTCAACTGTATATACAGTATGTCTATTGTACAATCAGCATCCTTCATCCCCAATACTTCTAGATTATCTCACTCTATTTTCGTTGTACTCTTTCGCTCCACTTCTCTCTATTTTTCTTTCAAATGATCCCCTGCCTTGTCTTTTTCACTCTCTTTCCTGTCCGTTCCCCACTCTCTCTTTCTAATTTTTGGCACCGTCTCTCTTCTATTCCAAGAAATGGATCTCAGCTTCCTCTTTAAACTCCTGGACTCAGCAGCAGTCCAGAACAATAACTGCCATAGTGTATTGATTGTGTTAACCAGAATGAGCATGGCTGTTCTCCCCAGTACACTGCCCTCTCTGTGACCAGGGAAAAGCACCTCAGATCTGCCTGTATTGTACACGCTGAGTCTGACATCGTTCATGTCAGCAGCTCTATATTGAGTCTTGTGTTAATATTGTAACAGCCCTCTCTGTTTAAACAGTCCCGGCACCAATATCCCATTCATATTTGATGAGGCGCCATGCTTTAATGATAAAGATCATTTTGACAGTGCTCCAGTGTTAAACTGACACAGGCACGCCGTAGCCCAGGGGAACTCACTAACACATTATCAGGGAATGGGACGTCAGTGTACATATGGACTGGGTTCTTTAAGACCATTAAGATTGGGCTCGTTGTTAAGATGTCGTTCTGTTTTATGGATGCCTGTAATTCTGCCTCTTGTTGGGATGATGTTTTCCTGTGTTGTTGTGATGCCATCTCTATTTTATTATCGTGGTGCCGTTCATCTTGCTGCCACTTCATTTTTTTGGTGTGTTGTGATGTCATTTATTTTGTGTTGTTGTGATGTCATCCAACATGCTGTTATGATATCATTTCTCTTGTGTTGTTGGTGTAAGGCTGCCCACTGTTTTGCCTTTAGGTTTCGTAACTTCCTTTCAATGACCGGTGCTCCACTGCCATGGGACTCCTTGTGTTCTTAGCACCAGTAGGTGATCAGATTGGGTTGTTACATTTTCAATGGTGGAACACACTAACATACAAACTGAACATACAAGTTGTGCGTTCACATGAGGATAATTAAAACCTTGCTCTATTAAAAGTGTTCTAGGAGTTATAATTTGTATTTTCTCAGACTGCGTATAAAGAGTTTATGTATTCATTAACATTGGTCCAAAAGGCAGAACAAAGAAGATGGAGAAAAGAGGTGGAGGTAGAGGAGAGGTTGTTTTATGAGGGGAGAGGAGGAGAGGAGAGGAGGAGATAGAGGATAGGTTGTTTGACGAGGGGAAAAGAGGAGAAGAGGAGAGGAGAAGATAGAGGAGAGGTTGTTTGATGAGGGGAGAGGAGGAGAAGAGGAGAGGAGGAGATAGAGGAGAGGTTGTTTGATGAGAGGAGGTAGAGATAGAGTAGAGGTTGTTTGATGAGCAGAGAGGAGGAGAGGAGGAGGAGGTAAAGATAGAGGAGAGGTTGTTTGGTGAGCGGAGAAGAGGAGAGGAGGAGGAGGTAGAGAGAGAGGTTGTTTGACGAGGGGAGAGGAGGAGTGGAGGAGAGGAGGAGAGGAGGTGGAGATAGAGGAGAGGTTGTTTGACAAGGAGAGAGGAGGAGAGGAAGAGAGGAGGGGAGGAGGAGAGGTTGTTTAACGAGGGGGGAGGAGGAGAGGAGGAGGAGGTAGAGGAGAGGTTGGTGAAAGAGGGGCCTGATGACAAGTTGATATCAGCACACCTCTTCTCCTCCTCTCTTCTTCTCCTTCTCTCATAGTCTCCTCCCCCCTCCTCCTCTCTTCCTCTTCTTCTCCTTCTCTCCTAGTCTCCTCCCCCCCTCCTCTCTTCCTCTTCTTCTCCTTCTCTCCTAGTCTCCTCCCCCCTCCTCTCTTCCTCTTCTTCTCCTTCTCTCCTAGTCTCCTCCCCCCCTCCTCTCTTCCTCTTCTTCTCCTTCTCTCCTAGTCTCCCCCCCTCCTCCTCTCTTCCTCTTCTTCTCCTTCTCTCCTAGTCTCCTCCCCCCTCCTCTCTTCCTCTTCTTCTCCTTCTCTCCTAGTCTCCTCCCCCCTCCTCTCTTCCTCTTCTTCTCCTTCTCTCCTAGTCTCCTCCCCCCTCCTCTCTTCCTCTTCTTCTCCTTCTCTCCTAGTCTCCCCCCCTCCTCCTCTCTTCCTCTTCTTCTCCTTCTCTCCTAGTCTCCCCCCCCTCCTCCTCTCTTCCTCTTCTTCTTTTATTTAATAATCAGTTTGACTGACTCTCTGTGTTCTCTACAGCACAGAGAGAGGGGGAGAAGGGAGGGGTCAATCATAATAATAATTATAATGTTTTTTAATGCCACTTTCTTCTAAATACTTAATAGCGAGGCTGAAAAATCAAATGGCTAATGAGAAAGTCAAGGCTGATACACAATTAATGGATTTGGATGTGTTTTCCTCTCTTTTTCTCTACTTTCCACTCTGTCCTTACGTCCACTTCTCAGACTCCTCATGTCCATTCATCCTTTATCTGATCAGGCATCTAGGCAGAAATCTATTTGACAAGAGAGCCTTGCCCGGTGCTGTAGTTTTAACCCAATCAGTAGATGAGTACATGTCTTATCTTGGAGGAGGGTAAATGCAGGGGTCATTCCAGGCAATGGATGAATAGATAGTGTCTCAGCTGACTAAGGACTCAAGAGATGAGAATATACTCATCACAACAACCTCAGATAATATCATGTGTGTGTTGTGTGTGCTTGGCATTGCAATGAGAGGTTGAGTGGGTGGGATCAGAGTTTTGGTTTGAAAGGATACATGCGGAGCAAGGTTTGGTGGATTAGATTGTGATTAGATCACAACCCACCCAAAGCTCATATCTTCACTTGGTGATAAAACGGTATTATGGTTTTGTATTCTTCAGAGAAGGGCACATTAGAAGATGGCTAAAATCATGCCTTGCCTATGTGATGGGGAGAGTAAGTGAGTGTGAGAGGGGAGTGGGCTATCTGGATTTATGGATTATATTGTTTCTGTTGTCGTGTCTTTGGCTATACCGGATTAATTGCTAAAACGTGCTAATCTATAAAATAATTTCTCCGTAATTAATATCACCTGATTGAGCTAATCATGTAAATGTAATTAACTAGAGTCGGGCACCACAAAATAATATTTATAGAGCTGTTATCTTCTGAATAAACTCTTAAAGATCTAGTAATATTTTACATCAATGGCAATCAATATCAATCTTCATTTTACTTCAATCTCATAATCTGAAAGTTGTAAATTCTTGGTTATCTGCAAGATCCCTGGCTAACAATTTGAATCAGCAATACAAAATTGGGTTTAATGATGTATTTACTAAATACCTAACCAATCACACAGAACTACATATACAACGAATGATTTATACCTGGATAATTCTTTACGTCATAAAGGAAAACGTCCCTAGCGGGCGGAACAGATATGACAGCTTGTTACACAAAGGAAAAGGGGCGGGTTTGAGTGAAAGAGCGGGAAGACTGAGGAACAAAGGGAAGAAGCTGTGCTATCGTAAATACAGTATCTTATGCATTCTAAATTACTGCCCATTTGGAAAAGGAAAATGCAATAAATATTTACTCTGAGCTGCGCTTCAGTAGGTTGGTGGTAGATGGAAGACCTTGTTGCCAAACCGAGTCCTCTATCCTTTGAAGAATGTCTCTGGTGGTCACTTGGATAAGTTGTAGTAACGTCGTTGTGTGGTAGATGGGATACTCTGTCTGTTCCTTCCTAACCTGCGTTTGCAGCTGCGGTCGCTAACTCAACAGCTAGGTGGTATCACTTCTGTCGTGAATAAGAGTTCAAAGTTCATACCATTTGCAACCAAAGCTCATGCTGATGTTGGCTTTGTTCTGTAGTTTTATCTGAACCATTCTGACATAGGATCGTCATCCTACCTCATTGGAACAGGAAGTTATGTTGTCGTCAAGGCTTTATATAGGAAGGGAGAGGAGGGTGTGTTTGAAAAGTTTTATAGCCCTTGTCCCTTCACAGGGGAGGGCCACTGAGTGAGCAGTCCTAACTTATGAAAACCCACATCTCACATTTTAGAAGCTAAAATCACATTTCATCCCATCACAAATAATTTCATATTCAAACATTTAAATTGAACAACAATTCCATGTGAATTCGATAACTCTGATGTGTAGACTTTCCACTGTAGAGTTTATGTCATCTTATCATTGATGAGAATGTCTCAGATGACAACCGAACTGACATCATATTCATTAAGTACCACTGCATATGTTCAATTGGTCAGATTACCAGAATATAGTTCATTTCCCCCCACATTCTGACGTTCCCAGAATCTCTAAGTTAACCAAGGGTTTTGCAAATGTAACATCAGTAGGGTAGAGAGAGGAAAAAGGGTGGAAGAAGAATTTATGACTGTCAAAAACATACCCCCCAGGCCAACGTCATGACACTGTCTAAGCTTGAAATGTTCTTATCAAGGATTTCAATGATGGGAATGATGTTCAAGGTTGTGTGTGCCTCCAGATTGAAGAATTATGCCACTGCCAGAAGCTTTAGCTGAAGGATGTGGCTGGAGAAATGTAACAACTCTCAAATTCATAGACAGCTATGGATGCAAGGACTCACCATCCATGACATCAACTATAGATTTAATCATGATTGAGGCTATATAGAGTTTGTTTACATTTACTGTGTTTAGAAACATTGGAGTAAAACAAGCTTATATTTTGGGTTCTGATGAGGTATGACAGTTGATAGATTAGATGTCTCCGTATTGTCAGAATTTCGCAGATATTTACTATATTCACTATTCATGTAAAACTAAACAGGAAGGACAGCTTAAGGACTCTGACTCCCTTTCACATTACATAGCTGTCCCTCCTATCCTCAATGTTACACCTCCCCATAATGTTAATGCACAACTCTATCATTTCAATGATTATTTTATACAGATAGTTACAGTGATATTCAGAATGGGTTCAGGCCCCTTGAATTTTTCCACATTTTGTTACGTTACAGCCTTACTCTAAAATTGATTCAATTGTTTTTTCCCCCCCTCATAAATCGACACACAATACCACATAATGACAAAGCAAAAACTGTTTTTTGAAATGTTTGCAAATGTATTAAAAATAAAACACGGAAATATCACATTTACATAAGTATTCAGACCGTTAACTCAGTACTTTGCTGAAGCACCTTTGGCAGCGATTACAGCCTCGAGTCTTCTTGGGTATGACGCTACAAGCTTGGCACACCTGTATTTGGGGAGTTTCTCCCATTCTTCTCTGCAGATCCTCTCAACCTCTGTCAGGTTGGATGGGGAGTGTCGCTGTACAGCTATTTTCAGGTCCCTCCAGAGATGTTCAAATGAGTTCAAGTCCAGGCTCTTGCTGCAGGGCCACTCAAGGACATTCAGAGACTTGTCCTGAAGCCACTCATGCGTTGTCTTGGCTGTGTGCTTAGGGTCGTTGTCCTGGTGGAAGATGAACCTTCACCCCCAGTCTGAGGTCCTGAGTGCTTTGGAGCAGGCTTTCATCAAGGATCTCTGTACTTTGCTCTGTTCATCTTTCCCTTGATCCTGACTAGTCTCCCTGCCGCTGAAAAACATCCCCACAGCATGATGCTGCCACCACCACCATGCTTCACAATAGGGATGGTGCCTGGTTTCCTCCAGACGTGACGCTTGGTATTCAGGCTGAAGAGTTCAATCTTGGTTTCATCAGACCAGAGAATCTTGTTTCTCATGGTCAGTCTTTAGGTGCCTTTTGGCAAATTCCAAGAGGGCTGTCATGTGCCTTTTACTGAGTAGTGACTTCCGACTGGCCACTCTAACATAAAGGCCCGATTGGTGGAGTGCTGCTGAGATGGTTGTCCTTCTGGAAGTCTCTCCCATCTCCACAGAGGAACTCTGGTGCTCCGTCAAAGTGACTATCAGGTTTTTGGTCACCTCACTGACAAAGCACCTTCTCCCCCGATTGCTCAGTTTGGCCTGCCGGCCAGCTCTAGGAAGGGTCTTGGTGGTTCCAAACTTCTTCCATTTAAGAATGATGGAGGAAACGGTGTTCATGGGGACCTTCAATGCTGTAGACATTTTTTTGGTGCCCTTCCTAAGATCTTTGCCTCGACACAATCCTGTCTCGGAGCTCTACAGACAATTCCTTCAACCTCATGGCTTGGTTTTTGCTCTGACATTCACTGTCAACTGTGGGGCCTTATATAGACAGTTGTGTGCCTTTCTAAATCATGTCCAATCAATTGAATTTACCACAGGTGGACCCCAATCAAGTTGTAGAAACATCTCAAGGATGATCAATGGAAGCAGGATGCACCTGAGCTCAATTTCGAGTCTCATAGCAAAGGGTCTGAATACTTATGTGAATACGGTATTTCTGTTTAAACATTTTAATACATTTGCAAAATTTGCAGAAAACTGTTTTTGCTTTGTTATTAAGGGGGTATTGTGTGTAGATTGATTTTTTTTTATTTAATCAACTTTAGAATAAGGCTTTAACGTAATAAAATGTGGAAAAAGTCAAGGGGTCTGAGTACTTTCCGAATGCACTGTGCATTTCACTTATCACTTTTCACTATTGCACGTTCCCGAATTAGTGAGTCTCTTCAACTAAGCTCATGAGGCATTTAGAAGTTATATTCTTCAAGAATCAATAGGTTCATATCATTAATTAAGTCCTAACAGTCCTAAAAATGTATGTATGAATTGCAGATTGTCTCTTTAAAGGCCTTGAATAGCCTCTGGTTTCTTGTGGTACATTGCACTATGGGAGATGGAGGGCATGAAGGAAGCTGCAGTTCTTTCCCTTTCTGTGCAGGCAGCCCTCTAGTCCAGCAGGACACATCTAAGCTTGTAACTTTGCTAGGGGGAACAAAGTGGGCGAAAAGTTACATTTCCTGTCCCGTCAAAAGGCAACGGCAGTAATTTAAACTTTACATCTTGTTTGACACAGATTAAATATTCATAATTACAGTTTAAATAGAGGGGAATTCAATTTGGCGTTGTTTTTTTACTCCAGTGTGTCTAACAATGGTCTATAAAGTATTTTTTCATCTTCGCTACCCAAGGCGACATCAACAACCCTGAAATGTCTAGAGCTCATTCTCTAGATCAAACTTTTACTCAGGCCCCCCCTTCTGGCATTGGGGAACATCCCGCGCACAAGCCATCTCTTTTTCTTTGTGAAGAGTGCTGTGCATGACACAAACCGTTCTCACCCCTCTTGTTGGTGGAGAGTTGTTTTTCAGGTTTAATGCTAATTTTCCTTCAATTCTATACATTTGCCATGTCTAATATGTATTCATGTGATATTTGAGTGACTCAACCATTACAACAAAATCTATGGGCTAAAAAACCTAGCTAAAGAGGAAAAGTGATGATGCACTATCCAATTTCGAAATTGCACCTTATGCATTCTACTATTGCAACTTTCAAGTGTAAATTGAAAGCCGGACTGAGTTCCTTTTTCTTGGCGTTGGGGCAACCCCAGAGTTTGGGAAGCACTTTTCTAGAACGTGCCTTTACAAAATTAGAAGGATTTCTCGAGGCGTTGATATGAACAGGGGGCAGCAATTTATTTTATCCTGGCTTCATTTTGAATTACTGAAAAGCTTGTACAAATAACAGCCTATCTGATGGGTTCATAAGGTTGGTCCATTCTGTATTTGAATATGCTTATCAAGTTAAATGGAATCATTTTGTGTGTGTTTGTCAGGGCTTGAATACTAGTCCGCTACAGTTCGCAGTACATTTGGAGAGCTTTCTCCGTTTTTATTGAAGGCCATAAGTTTGTGTAGAGTAGTTCATCAGTAAAAGGTACAGCTATGACTGGGGCTGTGTGTCCTGCTGTTAGAACCCAGAGAGGTAGAAACCTTTGGTCTGTAGAAATGTCACCACTTAGACCCCCAACAGAGTCAACCTTCACAGCTATCATCCACAGCCACTGCACCAATCAATTGCACAACAACAAAATAAATGTAAAGGGAAGCCAGTTTGGATTTGGGGTCTCTCCTATCAAATCGCATTGAGAGCATACGTCCATGACAGAAACAACTTGAATTGGATTAAGTAAAACCACAAGTTCAAATCTCCATCTATTGCTAATTTAGGAAAGAGGCCATTTTAGCTGGCTAGCTGGCCAGCGGAGGACAACAACACAAGTTGCAACAATTCAATTGTTTCTGTCATGGACGTATGCTCTCAATGCGATTTGATAGGAGAGACCCCAAATCCAAACTGGCTTCCCTTTACATTTATTTTGTTGTTGCGCAAGGACAATTCACAGTTTAGCTCGCTCAGTTTAGCTCAAAACTGATTGGCTATTATATTGTACTTTTTTTAATCAAGAGAGACAAATGCTCGCTGGCTTCCCTTGCATTCAATGCTAAGGGCGGCAAATATGTCATACATCAGATAGATGGTCTACACAAACAGAGACAGAGGGGTTGTGTTTTGCTTGCTCAGATGCTTTCTCTGGTGAGACACATTCAGCCTCTTGAAGGAAAATGATAAAACACAGAGAGACAAAATATAAATTATATTATATGTTTCTTTCTTTTTCATTGGTACATTTTTTTGGGAAACCTGGCTTCCCTTGGCATCCATGAATACAGGTCACTGGTTGTCTCCTGTCTGGATGGCTGGGCTGACTACCGGAGGGTATGTCTGCCTGTTGAACTTGTCAATCGCCTTGACGATTCACTGAGACAGGCTGTTCCTAGGTTTCTTTGAAGTAAACTGAGTGACAGACTATAACTTTTTTTCTCTACCTCTCAATTCTCTCTCTCTCTCTCCCTCTCTCTCTCTCTCTGTCACTCCCTCTATCTCTCCCTCTGCCACTCCCTCTGTCTCCCCTCCCCTGTATTTCTCTCTCCCTCTCCCTCTGCCTCCCCCTCTCCCCTCCCTCTCTTTCTCCCTCTCCATGTCTCTCCTTCTCTCTCTCCCTCGCGCTCAGTATTTCCCTTTCCCTCTTTCTCTCCCTCCCTCTCTCTCCCTCTCCATCTGCCTGTGCCTTAAACCTTACCCTTTCTCACTTTCTCTTTCTCTCCCTCCCTCTCTCTCCCTCTCCATCTGCCTGTGCCTTAAACCTTACCCTTTCTCACTTTCTCTCCCTCCCCCTCTCTCTCTCTGTTCAACTGTGCCTTAAACCTTACCCTTTCTCACTTTCTCTCCCTCCCCCTCTCTCTCTCTGTTCAACTGTGCCTTAAACCTTACCCTTTCTCACTTTCTCTCCCTCCCCCCTCTCTCTCTCTGTTCAACTGTGCCTTAAACCTTACCCTTTCTCACTTTCTCTCCCTCCCCCTCTCTCTCTCTGTTCAACTGTGCCTTAAACCTTACCCTTTCCCTCTTTCTCTTTCTCTCTCTCCCTCTCCATCTGCCTGTGCCTTAAACCTTACCCTTTCTCACTTTCTCTTTCCATCCCTCCCCCTCTCTATCTCTGTGCCTCGCCCTCTTTTTTATATGTTTTATTTCACCTTTATTTACCAGTGTAACGGATTTCCTCCTCTTCGTCTGACGAGGTGTGGCAAGGATCGGACCAATACGCAGCTTGGTAAGTGTCCATGTTTTAATAGAAAAGACTGAACATGACACAAATACAAAATAGCAAAGTGAAATGAAACAGTCCCGTGTGGCACAAACACTGACACAGGAAACAATCACCCACAAAATACCCAAAGAAGATGGCTGCCTAAATATGGTTCCCAATCAGAGACAATAATAAACACCTGCGTCTCACCTGCTAGTCGGGCAGGTGCAGGCAGCGATCTGTTGAAAAGCATGCATTTAGTTTTACTTGCATTTAAGAGCAGTTGGAGGCCATGAAAGGAGTGTTGTATCGCATTGAAGCTCGTCTGGAGGTTAGTTAACACAGTGTCCAAAGAAGGGCCAGATGTATACAGAATGGTGTTGTCTGCGTAGAGGTGGATCAGAGACTCACCAGCAGCAAGAGTGACATCATTGAACTATCCCTCCCTTCTTTCTCTGTCCCCCTCCCTCTCAATTTCAATTTAATTTCAATTTAAGGGCTTTATTGGCATGGGAAACATATGTTAACATTGCCAAAGCAAGTGAGCTAAAGTGAAATTAAAAGTGAAATTAACAATAAACAAAGTAACTGTCACGACTCCGACCGACGGTGGCTCCCCTTCCCGTTCGGGTGGCGCTCGGCGGTTGTCGTCGCCGGCCTACTAGCTGCCACTGATTCTTTCCTCCCCCTCCTTATGTGTTTATTGAGTATACCTGTGTTATCGATTACAACTCCCTTCCTATTATCGTATTAACCCCTCGTTTCATGTGTCTCTCCTCAGGCCGGTAGTAGCTGGTCCCCTACAGGACGGTGAGGTGCCGTAGGTCCCTCCTCACCCTCTGAACATCGAGGGGTCTCCGGCGTATACGATACGGGCCATTCTGGACTCGAGACGCCGGGTGAGGGGCCTGCAGTACCTCGTGGACTGGGAGGGGTACGGTCCGGAGGAGAGGTGCTGGGTACCAGTGGGGGACATTTTGGATCCGTCAATGTTGAGGGATTTCCATCACCTCCATCCGGATCGCCCTGCGCCTCGTCCTCCGGGTCGACCGGAGTCACCTGTTTTGAGTTGGGTATAATTAGTGAGGCTTTATTAGTCAGCCGGCCCCCCTGGTTCTTTGTGCGGGATTGATTATTGTGACCTTCTGTTTTGTATGTAGAGGAGCGTGTTTGTTCCTGGTTGTATATTTTGGTTGTGAGCACCCTGTGTTGCGTTTTTTGGACATTAAATAGCACAGCCTCGCACTCTCTGTTTCCTGCGTCTGACTCCACACCCACGACACCCGGAGCGTTACAGTAACAGTTAACATTACACTCACAAAAATTCCAAAAGAATAAAGACATGACAAATGTCATATTATGTTCAAGTACAAAGTGGAAAATATATAAACATACATTTAGGTTGTATTTACAATCTTTGTTATTCACTGGTTGACTGCTTTTCTTTTGAGGTCACAAGTGATGGCACACTGTGGTATTTGACCCAATAGATATGAGTTTATCAAAATTTGATTTTTTTTCCAATTATTTTTGGGTCTGTGTAATCTGAGGGAAATATGTGTCTCTAGTTTGGTCATACATTTGGCAGGAGGTTCGGAAGTGCAGCTCAGTTTCCAACTCATTTTGTGGGCAGTATGCACATAGCCTGAACCAGCTTTCTTAGGGGACTCTTCTCCAGGTTCATCTCTCTGTAGGTGATGGCTTTGTTATGGAAGGTATGGGATTAGCTTCCTTTTAGGGGGTTGTATAATTTAACGGCTTTTCTCTGGATATTGATAATTAGCGGCTATTGGCCCAATTCTGCTCTGCATGCATTATTTGGTGTTCTACGTTGTACACGGAAGATATTTTTGCAGAATTCTGCATGCAGAGTCTCAATTTTGTGTTTGTCCCATTTTGTGAATTCTTGGTTGGTGAGCGGACCCCAGACCTCACAACCATAAAGGGCAATGGGTTCTATAACGGATTTAAGTATTTTTAGCCAGATCCTAATTGGTATGTTGAATATGATGTTCCTTTTGATTACATATATGGCCCTTCTTACCTTGTCTCTCAGATCGTTCACAGCTTTGTGGAAGTTACCTGTGGTGCGGATGTTTAGGCCGAGGTATGTATAGTTTTTTGTGTGCTCTGGGGCAACGGTGTCTAGATGTAATTTGTATTTGTGGTCCTGGCGACTAGACCTTTTTTGGAACACCATTATTTTGGTCTCACTGAGATTTACTGTCAGGGCCCAGGTCTGACAGAATCTGTGCAGAAGGTCTAGGTGCTGCTGGAGGCCCTCCTTGGTTGGTGACAGAAGCACAAGATCATCAGCAAACAGTAGACACTTGGCTTCAGATTCTAGTAGGGTGAGTCCGGGTGTTATCGTCCCTCTCTCTCTTTTGTCCCTCTCTCTTCCTCTCACAGGGGAGATGTTACTGAGAGCTTGTGATAAGGGGGTGTGGTGTGTGTGTGTGTGAGTGTGTGAGTGCGTGAGTGTGTGCGTGCGTGCGTGCACTCTCTGTCTCAGACTGCCTGACCAGTAGATGCTGGACAGAGAGAGATAAGCCTCTCCCTCTGTAATGTTAGAATGGAAATCCGTTTGGCCTGGCAGAACCATAGTTCTATGAGCAGAACCGATTTGGAATATAGCTTCAACAGTTTTAGCTGATTTTCTCTTTTTTCCCCTCTCCGGTTCTCCACTGCTTTCTGCTAATTGATGAGTTTGTATGTGTTCAGTTGGAAGCAAATGGAGCTATGTTTTATTCTCTGTATGTATGTATGTATGTACAGTGCCTTGCGAAAGTATTCGGCCCCCTTGAACTTTGCGACCTTTTGCCACATTTCAGGCTTCAAACATAAAGATATAAAACTGTATTTTTTTGTGAAGAATCAACAACAAGTGGGACACAATCATGAAGTGGAACGACATTTATTGGATATTTCAAACTTTTTTAACAAATCAAAAACTGAAAAATTGGGCGTGCAAAATTATTCAGCCCCCTTAAGTTAATACTTTGTAGCGCCACCTTTTGCTGCAATTACAGCTGTAAGTCGCTTGGGGTATGTCTCTATCAGTTTTGCACATCGAGAGACTGAATTTTTTTCCCATTCCTCCTTGCAAAACAGCTCGAGCTCTGAGGTTGGATGGAGAGCATTTGTGAACAGCAGTTTTCAGTTCTTTCCACAGATTCTCGATTGGATTCAGGTCTGACTTGGCCATTCTAACACCTGGATATGTTTATTTTTGAACCATTCCATTGTAAATTTTGCTTTATGTTTTGGATCATTGTCTTGTTGGAAGACAAATCTCCGTCCCAGTCTCAGGTCTTTTGCAGACTCCATCAGGTTTTCTTCCAGAATGGTCCTGTATTTGGCTCCATCCATCTTCCCATCAATTTTAACCATCTTCCCTGTCCCTGCTGAAGAAAAGCAGGCCCAAACCATGATGCTGCCACCACCATGTTTGACAGTGGGGATGGTGTGTTCAGGGTGATGAGCTGCGTTGCTTTTACGCCAAATATAACGTTTTGCATTGTTGCCAAAAAGTTCAATTTTGGTTTCATCTGACCAGAGCACCTTCTTCCACATGTTTGGTGTGTCTCCCAGGTGGCTTGTGGCAAACTTTAAACGACACTTTTTATGGATATCTTTAAGAAATGGCTTTCTTCTTGCCACTCTTCCATAAAGGCCCGATTTGTGCAATATACGACTGATTGTTGTCCTATGGACAGAGTCTCCCACCTCAGCTGTAGATCTCTGCAGTTCATCCAGAGTGATCATGGGCCTCTTGGCTGCATCTCTGATCAGTCTTCTCCTTGTATGAGCTGACAGTTTAGAGGGACGGCCAGGTCTTGGTAGATTTGCAGTGGTCTGATACTCCTTCCATTTCAATATTATCGCTTGCACAGTGCTCCTTGGGATGTTTAAAGCTTGGGAAATCTTTTTGTATCCAAATCCGGCTTTAAACTTCTTCACAACAGTATCTCGGACCTGCCTGGTGTGTTCCTTGTTCTTCATGATGCTCTCTGCGCTTTTGAAGGACCTCTGAGACTATCACAGTGCAGGTGCATTTATACGGAGACTTGATTACACACAGGTGGATTGTATTTATCATCATTAGTCATTTAGGTCAACACTGGATCATTCAGAGATCCTCACTGAACTTCTGGAGAGAGTTTGCTGCACTGAAAGTAAAGGGGCTGAATAATTTTGCACGCCCAATTTTTCAGTTTTTGATTTGTTAAAACAGTTTGAAATATCCAATAAATGTCGTTCCACTTCATGATTGTGTCCCACTTGTTGTTGATTCTTCACAAAAAAATACAGTTTTATATCTTTATGTTTGAAGCCTGAAATGTGGCAAAAGGTCGCAAAGTTCAAGGGGGCCGAATACTTTCGCAAGGCACTGTATGTATGTCTCTTTGTCTGAGAATACAGTAATATGTGGGTCAGTCAATGTTTTTCTGGGTTAGAATACTTCACAATACCGTTTAACAGCTCTCCAACAGCACACACTGCTCTCAAAACCTAAAAACAACCATCTTGGGAGAAAGAGACTTTTTAAAGTTTGTGTTTGTTGTGAGAGAGGTACCAGAGAAGATAAGACAGGTTTGTATTATTCATTGGTGAACAATCTTTTCCATCTGAAAGTCAGCACAGTTCTCCCTTCCCCGGCTATCTAAAGAAAATGTTATTGTTGAATGAAAATCTAAAAAGGGGAAAGTGAATGACATGTTATTCAATTTGGGAATGCATCTCTCCTCCCTCACTCCAGAAAGAACTGTTTCACTGCACTCTGCTTGTATAAGATCAGATTTAAGCCGCAGGTGTTGAGGACAGTAGTTACCAATCTTGTCCTCTTTTCCCTCTGTAATCTACACCTTTCAGAGCTTGCTGGGCCTTGTCCACTTCTTTTATTTCACTTTTCCATCTTTCTCCTCCACCTTTTTATGTGTCCTTTCATTTTGGGGAAGAAAGGAGTGGAGAAGAGAACAGGTAGAGGCTGTATCTGAGTACCCGTACCTGCGTTCTATATAGTAGTCATTTTCGGTATACAAAAAAATAAAGCAACGTTTTTTTTAGTATGTGAAATTTAAAAATAAAACTGCATGCTTTAAATGCCTGTCACGATCATCGTCAAGGAAATGACCGGACAGAGGTGCAGCTTGGTAAGCGAACATTCTTTTATTTTAAATGTCGCCAACAAAACAATAAACAACTAAACGAACGTGAAGCTCTGTAAGGATATACAGATACCATGAACGGTGAGCAAAATTCCAAGAACCACACCTAGTGAATGACCTGCAGAGAGCTGGGACCAAAGTAACAAAGCCTACCATCAGCAAGGGCATTGAAGATGAAACGTGGCTGGGTCTTTCAGCATGACAATGATCCCAAACACACCGCCCGGGCAACGATGGAGTGGCTTCGTAAGAAGCATTTCAAAGTCCTGGAGTGGCCTAGCCAGTCTCCAGATCTCAACCCCATAGAAAATCTTTGGAGGGAGTTGAAAGTCTGTGTTGCCCAGCAACAGCCCCAAAACATCACTGCTCTAGAAGAGATCTGCATGGAGGAATGGGCCAAAATACCAGCAACAGTGTGTGAAAACCTTGTGAAGACTTTCAGAAAACGTTTGACCTCTGTCATTGCCAACAAAGGGTATATAACAAAGTATTGAGAAACTTTTGTTATTGACCAAATACTTATTTTCCACCATAATTTCCACCATTTGGAAATAAATTCATAAAAAATCCTACAATGTGATTTTCTGGATTTTTTTTCTCATTTTGTCTGTCATAGTTGAAGTGTACCTATGATGAAAATTACAGGCCTCTCTCATCTTTTTAAGTGGGAGAACTTGCACAATTGGTGGCTGACTAAATGCTTTTTTGCCCCACTGTACATGGCACTAACAAAGACAACAACCCACTAATGAGAAAAGGAAAAAGGCTGCCTAAGTATGATTCCCAATCAGAGACAGCAATAGACAGCTGTCCCTGATTGAGAACCATACCCGGCCAAAAACAAAGAACCAGAAAGCATAGACTTTCCCACCCGAGTCACACCCTGACCAAACAAACATAGAGAATAAAAGGATCTCTACAGTCAGGGTGTGACAATGCTAGGATGTCAAACTCATTCCAGCTCATTCCAGTTGAAATCGCTGCACTCTATTGAGGAAGAGAATCGTCTTACGAGACCCATGTGTGTTTGACAACGGCGCGCTGTACCAAAATGGCGAGAATCAATGCCATTGCGCATTAGATATTTTACTAAACATCACATTCTAAAGAGTATGCAGTAAGAGTAGTACACAGTATGCAGTTTGAGTAGGTAGTAGGCAAGACAGATTTGGGACACTGCCTCAGACTTGGGGGTGCTGGGAGAACAATAGTGATAGACAGAGAGAGGAAAGGAAGTGCAGACGATGGAGAATTTTTTACATTTTATAAAAGTACAGACTCAGAGCTCTGCAATGGTATATCATACACTAGTTGGAGAACACTATGGGCAAGCTATGCTGCTAGGAAAGTTAATAATCTTGTACACCCAGTTTTGAGAAAAAGCCATTCAAACTTTTCACACTTGCCAGAGAGCTGTTCTTTGTTTACGTCCATTCAGGAACATTCACACCCTTGTCATGACCTTCCTGACCAGGTCAGGTTACAGGAGACCACAACCCTACAGATTATCTCTCAACCCCAACAGAGGAGGAGAGATCTAGCGGTTTGAAGATGTGTTTTTTTTTGTTGACCCCTCACACCCCTGGTAAATCTCAGGCCACAGACAAATTCCTTTGTCCTGTTACTATGGCGAACCAGCCTGAGAACATTAAACATGAAATAAAGGGACTTTGGAACAATGGTCATGACGATAGATGGAATATGAAAATGTATGTCATTTTTGTTTTGTTATTAAAGGTTAATAGATGACGTTATTACAAAAACATTGTAACTGTTAGAGTTTTCCTAGGAGATGCTTGGTGTTTATACATTGTACGTTGTGTGGAAAATGTCCAAATCAAAGAGAATGTTTTGGTAAAGATGAAATCTAAAATTGGATTTGAGTAAAATCTAGACCTTGCCTCTTAACTTGGTACGCCCAGAGAAGTGCCCTAAAGGCGGATACGCCCACTTCTGACCTGAGGGTATAAGACATGTGAGTGAAGAATTAACATATCAGACTAAGTGACCCAAGCTGCAGCCGAGGTCTAAAAAGTCAACGAACCCAAAACTCAACACAAGTTTGAAGACCTAGAAATCTTTTTCTACCCATGCTACTGATGAGTAGCTGTGTCTACAAGGGTGAATTCAAGCTGGACCACCTAACCTCCACTCTCCATCGAATCGTGGTATCTACACTGTTTTATTCCTACGCTGTGAGCTCTGAGCTACAGAGCTGTCTGTCCTCAGAAGACCCCTCGCAGAGCAAGGGGGAGGAATCAGACCAAAAGGACTCTGACATCGTGAGGACGACCAGAGAGTTGCGCCGGAGAAGTGCGTCATTGAGAAGCCTAAACGACCCACGCGGAGCTTCCCATCTGAGACCTCCCACACGTAATTACCTCATTATATCCGGACCTATAAGAGCGGCAGTTTGGGGCAAGGCTAGGGTTAAAATAAGCATAGCTGACAAATGCATATTTCTCTCGTGCACTTTCTCTTTTTCTCTCTCTTTTAAATCCCCATTTTGGGTGACACACATCATAGTGGGTTGGCCCGTTATACTAAGCGTTATACTAAGTTCTAATCAATAGCCTAGACTGTGTGTTGTGTATCTTTTATCATAATTTAAGCTTTCTAGTAAATAAATACTCAACTAAGATTGGTGTGGTACGAACTCATTGGTGAGACCCGGGTTTGTGCAGATTCCCGGATTATGCAACGTTCAGAATGAGATTGTAGAGGAAACTGATTAATTAGCGGCTGTTGTAAAATCGATATTCTGATATTCTTTGAGTTCATTTGGGAAATAGAAACGCAATAAAAATAATTTTCCCATGGTGCCCCAGGTTAATGAGTTAATAATTGCTTGACTCATTTAATCACGCAATTAGAAACCTTTAATCATTCGATGAGCAACAGTCGTCACATTAACTAATACAATGTCACGACACCCTCTTAAACCTTAGCCCCACCCATTTCTTTAAGGATTCACATGGGGACACATGTCTGTCTATGGCCTTGTGCTAAACTGAGTGAGAGTGAAAGTTGTGGAAGTAGCAGCCTAGATTAAGGAATAACTCCAGGTAAAAATACACTATACATATACAGTACCAGTCAGTTTGGACACATCTACTCATTCAAGGGTTTTTCTTTATTTTTACTATTTTCTACATTGTTGAATAATAGTGAAGACATCAAAACTACGAAATAACACATATGGAATTATGTAGTAACCAAAAAAGTGTAAAACAAATCGAAATATATTTTAGGTTTTAGATTTGTCAAAGTAGCCACCCTTTACCTTGATGACAGCTTTACACACTCTTGTCATTCTCTCAACCAGCTTCATGAGGTAGTAACCTTGAATGCATTTCAATTAACAGGTGTGCCTTGTTAAAAGTACATTTGTGGAATTTCTTTCCTTCTTAATGCATTTGAAGCAATAAGTCTGTTGTGATATATACATGTAAACTCAGCAAAAAAAGAAATGTCTTCTAACTGTCAACTGTGATTATTTTCAGCAAACTTAATATTAACATGTGTAAATATTTGTATGAACAAAACAGGATTCAACAACTGAGACATAAACTGAACAAGTTCCATAGACATGTGACTAACAGAAACGGAATAATGTGTCCCTGAACAAAGGGGGGGTCAAAATCAAAAGTAAGTCAGTATCTGGTGTGGCCACCAGCTGCATTAAGTACTGCAGTGCATCTCCTCCTCATGGACTGCACCAGATTTGCCAGTTCTTGTTGTGAGATGTTACCCCACTCTTCCGCCAAGGCACCTGTAAGTTCCCAGACATTACTGGGGGGAATGGCCCTTGCACTCACCCTCCGATCCAACAGGTCCCAGATGTGCTCAATGGGATTGAGATCCGGGCTCTTCGCTGGACACGGCAGAACACTGACATTCCTGTCTTGCAGGAAATCACGCACAGAACGAGCAGAATGGGTGGTGGCATTGTCATGCTGGAGGGTCATGTCAGGATGAGCCTGCAGGAAGGGTACCACATGAGGGAGGAGGATGTCTTCCCTGTAATGCACAGCGCTGAGAGTGCCGGCAATGACAACAAGCTCAGTCTGGTGATGCTGTGACACCCCCCCCCCAGACCATGACGGACCCGCCACCTCCAAATCGATCCCGCTCCAGAGTACAGGCCTCTGTGTAACGCTTATTCCTTTGACGAT
Organism: Oncorhynchus clarkii lewisi; assembly: GCF_045791955.1. Taxonomy (NCBI): domain Eukaryota; kingdom Metazoa; phylum Chordata; class Actinopteri; order Salmoniformes; family Salmonidae; genus Oncorhynchus; species Oncorhynchus clarkii. Next base: position 25,847,947 of record NC_092177.1, read on the forward strand.
AAACGCAAATCAACCCTGGTGAAACCAAACCGCTACTCATGAGTGAAGAGCACTTTTTGCTAGTCTTGTCTAGTCCAGCGACGGTGGGTTTGTGCCAATAGGCGACGTTGTTGCCGATGATGTCTGGTGAGGAACAGGCCTACAAGCCCTCAGTCCAGCTTCTCTCAGCCTATTGCGGACAGTCTGAGCCCTTATGGAGGGATAGTGCGTTCCTGGTGTAACTCGGGCAGTTGTTGTTGCCTGCAGGTGTGTCCTGTGCAGGTGTTGTTACACATAGTTTGCCACTGCGAGGACGATCAGCTGTCCATCCTGTCTCCCTGTAGCGCTGTCTTAATCGTCTCATAGTACGGACATTGCAATTTATTGCCCTGGCCACATCTGCAGTCCTCATGACTCCTTGCAGCATGCCTAAGGCACGTTCACGCAGATGAGCAGGGACCCTGAGCATCTTTCTTTTGATGTTTTTCAGTAGAGTCAGTAGAAAGGCCTCTTTAGTGTCCTAAGTTTTCATAACTGTGAACTTAATTGCCTACCGTCTGTAAGCTGTTAGCGTCTTAACGATCGTTCCACGTGCATGTTCATAAATTGTTTATGGTTCATTGAACAAGCATGAGAAACAGTGTTTAAACCCTTTACATAGAAGATCTGTGAAGTTATTTGGATTTTTATGAATTATCTTTGAAAGACAGGATCCTGAAAAAGGGGCGTTTCTTTTATGCTGAGTTTAGGTAGGGGTGAAAAAAAGACGATCACCCTACTTGGTAAAATACCAAGTCCATATTATAGCAAAAACAGCTCAAATAAGATGAGAAATGACAGTCCATCATTACTTTAAGATATGAAGGTCAATCAATGAGGAACATTTCAAGAACTTTGAAAGTTTCTTCAAGTTCAGCCGCAAAAGCCATCAAGTGCTATGATGACACTGGCTCTCATGAGGACCGCCACAGGAATGGAAGACCCAGAGTTACCTCTGCTGCAGAGGATAAGTTCATTAGAGTTACCAGCCTCAGAAAACTCTGCCCAAATAATGCTTCACAGAGTTCAAGTGACAGACACATCTTAAACCAGCACGGCTACCACAACATTCTGCAGCGATACGCCATCCCATTTGGTTTGGGATTAGTGGGACTATCATTTGTTGAACGAGTAGGTGTTCTGAAACAGTATATATATATATATATATATATACACTTTATATACAGTTGAAGTCAGAAGTTTACATACACCTTAGCCAACTACATTTAAACTCAGTTTTTCACAATTCCTGACATTTAATCCTAGTAAACATTCCCTATCTTAGGTCAGTTAGGATCACCACTTTATTTTAAGAATGTGTGTCACGAGTCCGACCGAGGGTGTTTCCCTTTCCCGGGCAGGTGGCGCTCGGCGGTCGTCGTCACCGGCCTATTAGCTGCCACTGATTGTTTTTCCTTCCCCTCCTTGTATGTTGAGTGGTAGCACCTGTGAATGTTTAATTAGTTTGTCTTTATTAGACAGCCGGCCCGCCTGGTTGTTGTGCGGGATTATTTCTATGTAAACCTTCGGCTCTGTGGTATAGGCACGTTGTTTCCCATTTGTACTTTTTGATTCCCTGTGTTTTGGGAACGTAACGTTTTTGTGAGCACCCTGTGGTGCATTGGTGCGATTAAAAGACGCGCAGCATTGAACTCTCTGTCTCCTGCATTTGACTCCACACCCACGACACCCGGAGCATTACAGAATCCCGCACCTATCAAATTGATGGAGTCAGCAGGAGCAGCAGCCAACCCTCTCCCATCGATGGAGGAACGGGTTCTCCACCACACCACCGTCCTTCATCGGATCGGATCCGCGATGGATCAAGTGATGGAGAGAATGGACAGATGGGAGAGGAGTGGGCTCCTCTCTCCACCTTCGGCACCCACGGTTCCGGACTCCCCATCTCCCGACTCCAGCACCCTCCGTCTGACGCTACCGAGGGCTTATGATGGAGCGGTGGCGGGTTGCCAGGGGTTTCTGCTCCAGCTGGAGCTATACCTGGCCACCATCAGACCTACTCCCTCAGGAGAAGAGAGGGTGAGTGTCCTCATCTCCTGCCTCACGGGTCGTGCCCTGGAATGGGCGAACGCGGTCTGGAATGGTCCAGACTCAGCGCGGGAGCACTACCCAGAGTTTTCCCGTCGCTTCCGCGCCGTGTTTGATCACCCTCTAGACGGCCGAGCGGCGGGAGAACGACTATTTCACCTCAGGCAGGAGAGGAGGAGCGCCCAGGATTACGCGCTGGAGTTCCGGACCTTGGCAGCCGGATCTGGGTGGAACGACAGGGCCCTCATGGACCACTACAGGTGTAGTCTCCGAGAGGATGTCCGCCGGGAGTTAGCGTGTCGGGACACCACTCTGTCACTGGATCAGCTGATTGACATGTCCATTCGACTGGATAATCTGCTGGCTGCCCGCGGGCGTTCAGAGAGGGTCCTGTGCGTTCCACCACCCAGCCCCTCCGCTCCCATTCTGATGGAGTTGGGAGGGGCTGCGCCGAGGGGTACCGGAGGAGGAGGCCTTCCCTGCACCAACTGTGGTCGGAGAGGACACACGTCTGATCGGTGCTGGGGGGGTCCGTCTGGGAGTAGAGATGGCAGGCGGAACGCTTCTCGGTCACCCCAGGTGAGTCAGCATCAAACTCACCCAGAACCCCCTGTTGGCCACATGTTTGTCTTAACTTTTTTCCTTCGCTTTTTTCCCTCTTCCCAGCATAGGGCGCTCGTCGATTCAGGCGCAGCTGGGAACTTTATGGATCGCGGACTCGCCCTTAAGTTAGGGGTTCCGCTGGTGCCGATAGATTCTCCTTTCCCTGTGCACTCCCTAGATAGCCGGCCATTAGGGTCAGGGATGGTCAGGGAGACCACGGTCCCACTGGACATGGTGACGCAGGGGAATCATAGGGAGCGTATCAGTTTCTTTATTATTGACTCGCCTGCATTTCCAGTGGTGCTGGGGACTCCCTGGCTGGCCCGGCACAATCCTAAAATTTCGTGGAAACAGGGGGTTCTCCAGGGGTGGTCAGAGGAGTGTTCTGGAAGGTGTTTGGGAGTTTCCATCGGTGCCACGTCGGTGGAGAGTCCAGACCAGGGTTCCACGGTGTGCATTCCCCCCGAGTATGCCGATTTGGCAATCGCTTTCAGTAAAGTGAAAGCGACTAAATTACCACCTTATCGACCGGGAAGGGATTGTACGATAGATCTCCAGGTAGACGCTGCGCTTCCCAAGAGTCACGTGTACCCGCTGTCCCAGGAGGAGACGTTGGCAATGGAGACATATGTCACGGAGGCGCTGGGACAGGGGTACATTCGGTCCTCCATTTCACCCGTCTCCTCAAGTTTCTTTTTTGTGAGGAAAAAGGAGGGAGGCTTGCGTCCGTGTATCGATTATAGAGGTCTAAACGCCATCACAGTGGGGTATAGTTACCCTCTACCTCTCATCGCTACGGCGGTGGAATCGTTCCACGGAGCGCAGTTCTTCACAAAACTGGATCTCAGGAGCGCGTATAGTTTGGTGCGTATTCGGAAGGGAGACGAGTGGAAAACCGCATTTAGTACTACATCAGGCCACTATGAGTACCTCGTCATGCCGTATGGGTTAAAGAATGCTCCAGCCGTTTTCCAATCCTTTGTAGACGAGATTCTCAGGGACCTGTGCGGGCAGGGAGTGGTGGCTTATATCGATGACATTCTGATCTACTCGGCCACTCACACCGCGCATGTGTCTCTGGTGCGCAAGGTGTTTGGTAGACTGCTGGAGCATGACCTATACGTCAAGGCTGAGAAATGCGTGTTCTCTAAACGAGCCGTCTCTTTTCTGGGATATCGCATTTCCACCTCGGGGGTAGTGATGGAGGGTGACCGCATTAGGGCCGTGCGTAATTGGACGACTCCGACCACGGTAAAGGAGGTGCAGCGTTTTCTGGGTTTTGCCAACTACTACCGGAGGTTTATCCGGGGTTTTGGCCAGGTAGCGGCTCCCATCACCTCACTGCTGAAGGGGGGCCCGGTGCGTTTGCAGTGGTCAGCAGAGGCGGACGGAGCATTCAACAAGTTGAAGGCGCTGTTTACTGATGCGCCCGTGTTGGCGCATCCGGACCCCTCTCTAGCATTCATAGTGGAGGTGGACGCGTCCGAGGCTGGGGTGGGTGCCGTGCTATCACAGCGCTCGGGTACGCCACCAAAACTCCGACCCTGCGCTTTCTTCTCAAGGAAGCTCAGCCCAGCGGAGCGTAACTATGATGTGGGGGACCGGGAGTTGCTAGCGGTGGTTAGAGCTCTGAAGGTGTGGAGACACTGGCTTGAGGGGGCTAAACACCCCTTTCTCATCTGGACCGACCACCAGAATCTGGAGTATATTCGGGCAGCTAGGAGACTTAACCCACGTCAGGCAAGGTGGGCCATGTTCTTCACCCGGTTCCGATTTACTTTGTCTTATAGACCGGGCTCCCAGAACGTGAAGGCTGACGCACTGTCCCGCCTTTATGACACGGAGGATGGGTCCACCGAACCTACTCCCATCCTTCCCGCCTCGAAGCTGGTAGCCCCAGTGGTATGGGAGGTGGACTCGGACATCGAGCGGGCGTTACGGGCTGAACCCGCGCCTTCTCAGTGTCCAGCGGGGCGAAGGTACGTGCCGCTTGGTGTTCGGGACAAACTGATTCGGTGGGCTCACGTCCTACCCTCCTCGGGTCACCCTGGGGTGACGAGGACAGTGGGGAGCCTTCAGGGGAGGTATTGGTGGCCTACGTTGGCTAAGGACGTTAAGGGTTATGTCTCCTCCTGTTCAGTGTGCGCTCAGAGTAAGGCTCCTAGGCACCTTCCTAGAGGGAAGCTACAACCCCTCCCTGTTCCACAGCGGCCATGGTCACATCTGTCCATAGATTTCCTAACCGATCTCCCGCCGTCTCAGGGGAACACCACGGTTCTGGTGATTGTGGATCGGTTCTCTAAGTCCTGCCGTCTCCTCCCGTTGCCCGGTATCCCTACAGCCCTACAGACTGCGGAGGCGTTATTCACCCATGTCTTCCGGCACTACGGGGTGCCGGAGGACATTGTTTCTGATCGGGGCCCCCAATTCACGTCCCGGGTATGGACAGGGTTCATGGAACGTTTGGGGGTCTCTGTCAGCCTGACCTCCGGTTATCACCCTGAGAGTAATGGGCAGGTGGAGAGAGTGGACCAGGAGGTGGGTAGGTTTCTGCGGTCGTATTGCCAGGATCGGCCAGGGGAGTGGGCACGATACATTCCCTGGGCTGAAATGGCTCAGTACTCACTACGCCACTCCTCTACTAACGTGTCCCCTTTTCAGTGTGTGTTGGGGTACCAGCCGGTCCTGGCACCATGGCATCCGAGCCAGACCGAGGCTCCTGCGGTGGAGGAATGGGTACAGCGCTCCAAGGAGACCTGGAGGGCCGTCCAGGAATCTCTACGACAAGCGAGTGGACGGCAGAAGAGGAGTGCTGACCGCCACCGCAGTGAGGCCCCCGTGTTTGTACCGGGGGACAGGGTCTGGCTCTCGACCCGAAACCTACCTCTCCGCTTGCCCTGCCGGAAGCTGGGTCCGCAGTGTGTAGGGCCCTTTAAAGTCCTGAGGAGGATAAACGAGGTGTGTTATCGATTACAACTCCCTTCCTATTATCGTATTAACCCCTCGTTTCATGTGTCTCTCCTCAGGCCGGTGGTAGCTGGTCCCCTGCAGGACAGTGAGGTACCGGAGGTCCCTCCCCCCCCGCTGGACATCGAGGGGTCCCCGGCGTACACGATCCGGGCCATTCTGGACTCAAGACGCCGGGTGAGGGGCCTGCAGTACCTCGTGGACTGGGAGGGGTACGGTCCGGAGGAGAGGTGCTGGGTACCGGTGGGGGACATCTTGGATCCCTCCATGTTGAAGGATTTCCATCGCCTCCATCCGGATCGCCCTGCGCCTCGTCCTCCGGGGCGACCTCGAGGCCGGTGTCGGCGCGCTGCGGGAGCCACGCGTCAGGGGGGGGGTACTGTCACGAGTCCGACCGAGGGTGTTTCCCTTTCCCGGGCAGGTGGCGCTCGGCGGTCGTCGTCACCGGCCTATTAGCTGCCACTGATTGTTTTTCCTTCCCCTCCTTGTATGTTGAGTGGTAGCACCTGTGAATGTTTAATTAGTTTGTCTTTATTAGACAGCCGGCCCGCCTGGTTGTTGTGCGGGATTATTTCTATGTAAACCTTCGGCTCTGTGGTATAGGCACGTTGTTTCCCATTTGTACTTTTTGATTCCCTGTGTTTTGGGAACGTAACGTTTTTGTGAGCACCCTGTGGTGCATTGGTGCGATTAAAAGACGCGCAGCATTGAACTCTCTGTCTCCTGCATTTGACTCCACACCCACGACACCCGGAGCATTACAGAATCCCGCACCTATCAAATTGATGGAGTCAGCAGGAGCAGCAGCCAACCCTCTCCCATCAATGGAGGAACGGGTTCTCCACCACACCACCGTCCTTCATCGGATCGGATCCGCGATGGATCAAGTGATGGAGAGAATGGACAGATGGGAGAGGAGTGGGCTCCTCTCTCCACCTTCGGCACCCACGGTTCCGGACTCCCCATCTCCCGACTCCAGCACCCTCCGTCTGACGCTACCGAGGGCTTATGATGGAGCGGCGGCGGGTTGCCAGGGGTTTCTGCTCCAGCTGGAGCTATACCTGGCCACCATCAGACCTACTCCCTCAGGAGAAGAGAGGGTGAGTGTCCTCATCTCCTGCCTCACGGGTCGTGCCCTGGAATGGGCGAACGCGGTCTGGAATGGTCCAGACTCAGCGCGGGAGCACTACCCAGAGTTTTCCCGTCGCTTCCGCGCCGTGTTTGATCACCCTCTAGACGGCCGAGCGGCGGGAGAACGACTATTTCACCTCAGGCAGGAGAGGAGGAGCGCCCAGGATTACGCGCTGGAGTTCCGGACCTTGGCAGCCGGATCTGGGTGGAACGACAGGGCCCTCATGGACCACTACAGGTGTAGTCTCCGAGAGGATGTCCGCCGGGAGTTAGCGTGTCGGGACACCACTCTGTCACTGGATCAGCTGATTGACATGTCCATTCGACTGGATAATCTGCTGGCTGCCCGCGGGCGTTCAGAGAGGGTCCTGTGCGTTCCACCACCCAGCCCCTCCGCTCCCATTCCGATGGAGTTGGGAGGGGCTGCGCCGAGGGGTACCGGAGGAGGAGGCCTTCCCTGCACCAACTGTGGTCGGAGAGGACACACGTCTGATCGGTGCTGGGGGGGTCCGTCTGGGAGTAGAGATGGCAGGCGGAACGCTTCTCGGTCACCCCAGGTGAGTCAGCATCAAACTCACCCAGAACCCCCTGTTGGCCACATGTTTGTCTTAACTTTTTTCCTTCGCTTTTTTCCCTCTTCCCAGCATAGGGCGCTCGTCGATTCAGGCGCAGCTGGGAACTTTATGGATCGCGGACTCGCCCTTAAGTTAGGGGTTCCGCTGGTGCCGATAGATTCTCCTTTCCCTGTGCACTCCCTAGATAGCCGGCCATTAGGGTCAGGGATGGTCAGGGAGACCACGGTCCCACTGGACATGGTGACGCAGGGGAATCATAGGGAGCGTATCAGTTTCTTTATTATTGACTCGCCTGCGTTTCCAGTGGTGCTGGGGACTCCCTGGCTGGCCCGGCACAATCCTAAAATTTCGTGGAAACAGGGGGTTCTCCAGGGGTGGTCAGAGGAGTGTTCTGGAAGGTGTTTGGGAGTTTCCATCGGTGCCACGTCGGTGGAGAGTCCAGACCAGGGTTCCACGGTGTGCATTCCCCCCGAGTATGCCGATTTGGCAATCGCTTTCAGTAAAGTGAAAGCGACTAAATTACCACCTTATCGACCGGGAAGGGATTGTACGATAGATCTCCAGGTAGACGCTGCGCTTCCCAAGAGTCACGTGTACCCGCTGTCCCAGGAGGAGACGTTGGCAATGGAGACATATGTCACGGAGGCGCTGGGACAGGGGTACATTCGGTCCTCCATTTCACCCGTCTCCTCAAGTTTCTTTTTTGTGAGGAAAAAGGAGGGAGGCTTGCGTCCGTGTATCGATTATAGAGGTCTAAACGCCATCACAGTGGGGTATAGTTACCCTCTACCTCTCATCGCTACGGCGGTGGAATCGTTCCACGGAGCGCAGTTCTTCACAAAACTGGATCTCAGGAGCGCGTATAGTTTGGTGCGTATTCGGAAAGGAGACGAGTGGAAAACCGCATTTAGTACTACATCAGGCCACTATGAGTACCTCGTCATGCCGTATGGGTTAAAGAATGCTCCAGCCGTTTTCCAATCCTTTGTAGACGAGATTCTCAGGGACCTGTGCGGGCAGGGAGTGGTGGCTTATATCGATGACATTCTGATCTACTCGGCCACTCACACCGCGCATGTGTCTCTGGTGCGCAAGGTGTTTGGTAGACTGCTGGAGCACTACCTATACGTCAAGGCTGAGAAATGCGTGTTCTCTAAACGAGCCGTCTCTTTTCTGGGATATCGCATTTCCACCTCGGGGGTAGTGATGGAGGGTGACCGCATTAGGGCCGTGCGTAATTGGCCGACTCCGACCACGGTAAAGGAGGTGCAGCGTTTTCTGGGTTTTGCCAACTACTACCGGAGGTTTATCCGGGGTTTTGGCCAGGTAGCGGCTCCCATCACCTCACTGCTGAAGGGGGGCCCGGTGCGTTTGCAGTGGTCAGCAGAGGCGGACGGAGCATTCAACAAGTTGAAGGCGCTGTTTACTGATGCGCCCGTGTTGGCGCATCCGGACCCCTCTCTAGCATTCATAGTGGAGGTGGACGCGTCCGAGGCTGGGGTGGGTGCCGTGCTATCACAGCGCTCGGGTACGCCACCAAAACTCCGACCCTGCGCTTTCTTCTCAAGGAAGCTCAGCCCAGCGGAGCGTAACTATGATGTGGGGGACCGGGAGTTGCTAGCGGTGGTTAGAGCTCTGAAGGTGTGGAGACACTGGCTTGAGGGGGCTAAACACCCCTTTCTCATCTGGACCGACCACCAGAATCTGGAGTATATTCGGGCAGCTAGGAGACTTAACCCACGTCAGGCAAGGTGGGCCATGTTCTTCACCCGGTTCCGATTTACTTTGTCTTATAGACCGGGCTCCCAGAACGTGAAGGCTGACGCACTGTCCCGCCTTTATGACACGGAGGATGGGTCCACCGAACCTACTCCCATCCTTCCCGCCTCGAAGCTGGTAGCCCCAGTGGTATGGGAGGTGGACTCGGACATCGAGCGGGCGTTACGGGCTGAACCCGCGCCTTCTCAGTGTCCAGCGGGGCGAAGGTACGTGCCGCTTGGTGTTCGGGACAAACTGATTCGGTGGGCTCACGTCCTACCCTCCTCGGGTCACCCTGGGGTGACGAGGACAGTGGGGAGCCTTCAGGGGAGGTATTGGTGGCCTACGTTGGCTAAGGACGTTAAGGGTTATGTCTCCTCCTGTTCAGTGTGCGCTCAGAGTAAGGCTCCTAGGCACCTTCCTAGAGGGAAGCTACAACCCCTCCCTGTTCCACAGCGGCCATGGTCACATCTGTCCATAGATTTCCTAACCGATCTCCCGCCGTCTCAGGGGAACACCACGGTTCTGGTGATTGTGGATCGGTTCTCTAAGTCCTGCCGTCTCCTCCCGTTGCCCGGTATCCCTACAGCCCTACAGACTGCGGAGGCGTTATTCACCCATGTCTTCCGGCACTACGGGGTGCCGGAGGACATTGTTTCTGATCGGGGCCCCCAATTCACGTCCCGGGTATGGACAGGGTTCATGGAACGTTTGGGGGTCTCTGTCAGCCTGACCTCCGGTTATCACCCTGAGAGTAATGGGCAGGTGGAGAGAGTGGACCAGGAGGTGGGTAGGTTTCTGCGGTCGTATTGCCAGGATCGGCCAGGGGAGTGGGCACGATACATTCCCTGGGCTGAAATGGCTCAGAACTCACTACGCCACTCCTCTACTAACGTGTCCCCTTTTCAGTGTGTGTTGGGGTACCAGCCGGTCCTGGCACCATGGCATCCGAGCCAGACCGAGGCTCCTGCGGTGGAGGAATGGGTACAGCGCTCCAAGGAGACCTGGAGGGCCGTCCAGGAATCTCTACGACAAGCGAGTGGACGGCAGAAGAGGAGTGCTGACCGCCACCGCAGTGAGGCCCCCGTGTTTGTACCGGGGGACAGGGTCTGGCTCTCGACCCGAAACCTACCTCTCCGCTTGCCCTGCCGGAAGCTGGGTCCGCAGTGTGTAGGGCCCTTTAAAGTCCTGAGGAGGATAAACGAGGTGTGTTATCGATTACAACTCCCTTCCTATTATCGTATTAACCCCTCGTTTCATGTGTCTCTCCTCAGGCCGGTGGTAGCTGGTCCCCTGCAGGACAGTGAGGTACCGGAGGTCCCTCCCCCCCCGCTGGACATCGAGGGGTCCCCGGCGTACACGATCCGGGCCATTCTGGACTCAAGACGCCGGGTGAGGGGCCTGCAGTACCTCGTGGACTGGGAGGGGTACGGTCCGGAGGAGAGGTGCTGGGTACCGGTGGGGGACATCTTGGATCCCTCCATGTTGAAGGATTTCCATCGCCTCCATCCGGATCGCCCTGCGCCTCGTCCTCCGGGGCGACCTCGAGGCCGGTGTCGGCGCGCTGCGGGAGCCACGCGTCAGGGGGGGGGTACTGTCACGAGTCCGACCGAGGGTGTTTCCCTTTCCCGGGCAGATGGCGCTCGGCGGTCGTCGTCACCGGCCTATTAGCTGCCACTGATTGTTTTTCCTTCCCCTCCTTGTATGTTGAGTGGTAGCACCTGTGAATGTTTAATTAGTTTGTCTTTATTAGACAGCCTGGTTGTTGTGCGGGATTATTTCTATGTAAACCTTCGGCTCTGTGGTATAGGCACGTTGTTTCCCATTTGTACTTTTTGATTCCCTGTGTTTTGGGAACGTAACGTTTTTGTGAGCACCCTGTGGTGCATTGGTGCGATTAAAAGACGCGCAGCATTGAACTCTCTGTATCCTGCATTTGACTCCACACCCACGACACCCGGAGCATTACAATGTGGAATGTCAGAATAATAGTAGAGAGAATTATTTCAGCTTCACATTCCCAGTGGGTCAGAAGTGTACAAACATACTCAATTAGTATTTGGTAGCATTGCCTTTAAATTGTTTAACTTGGGTCAAACGTTTCGGGTAGCCTTCCACAAGCTTCCCACAGTAAGTTGAGTGAATTTTGGCCCATTCCTCCTGACAAAGCTGGTGTAACGGAGTCAGGTTTGTAGGCCTCCTTGCTCGCACACGCTTTTTCAGTTCTGCCCACACATTTTCCATAGGATTTAGGTCAGGGCTTTGTGATGGCCACTATGCAGTTGCAAACCGTAGTCTGGCTTTTTTATGGCGGTTTTGGAGAAGTGGCTTCTTCCTTGCTGAGCGGTCATTCAGGTTATGTCGATACAGGAATTGTTTTACTGTGGATATATACTTTTGTACCTGTTTCCTCCAGCATCTTCACAAGGTCCTTTGCTGTTGTTCTGGGATTGATTTGCACTTTTCGTACCAAAGTACATTCATCTCTAGGAGACAGAATGCGTCTCCTTCCTGAGCGTTATGACGGCTGCGTGGTCCCATGGTGTTTATACTTGCGTACTTGTCACGATCGTCGTAAGGAGCGGACCAAAATGCAGCGTGGTATGTGTTGATGATGATTTTTTAATTCAAGAAAGCACTGAACACTGAATACAAACTATACAAAACAATAAACGAATAACGACCGTGACTATATTGAGAACTGTGCTGACACAAGGAACTAACATAGACAATCACTCACAAACAAACAGTGAAACCCAGGCTACCTAAGTATGATTCTCAATCAGAGACAACTAATGACACCTGCCTCTGATTGAGAACCACACTAGGCACACTAGGGCGGGAGACTCCGGCAGCGCCGGACAGGCGGGAGACTCTAGCAGCTCTGGAGAGGAGGAAGGCTCTGGCAGCGCTGGACAGGTGAAGCACACTGTAGGCCTGGTGCGTGGGGCCATCACTGGTGGTGCTGGGCTGAGGACACGCACAGGAAGCCTGGTGCGGGGAGCTGCCACCGGAGGGCTGATGCGTGGAGGTGGTACTGGATAGACCGGACCGTGCAGGCGCACTGGAGCTCTTGAGCACCGAGCCTGCCCAAACCAACCTGGTTGAATGCTCCCGGTCGCCCTGCCAGTGCGGCGAGGTGGAATAGCCCGCACTGGGCTGTGCAGGCGAACCGGGGACACCATGCGCAAGGCTGGTGCCATGTACGCCGGCCCAAGGAGACGCACTGGAGACCAGATGCGTAGAGCCGGCTTCATGGCACCTGGCTCGATGCCCACTCTAGCCCGGCCGATACGAGGAGCTGGTATGTACCGCACCGGGCTATGCACCCGCACTGGGGACACCGTGCGCTCCACAGCATAACACGGTGCCTGCCCGGTCTCTCTCACCCTCCAGTAAGCACAGGAAGTTGGCGCAGGTCTCCTACCTGGCTTCGCCATACTTCCCTTGTGCCTGCTCCCCAATAATTTTTTGGGGCTGCCTCTCGGGCTTCCTTGCCAGCCGTGTTCCCTCGTATCGCCGGTTCCTCTCTCCGGCTACCTCTGCTCTCCTAGCTGCCTCCACCTGTTCCCATGGGAGGCGATCCTTTCCCGCCAGGATCTCCTCCCATGTGTAGCAACCCTTGCCGTCCAACACGTCCTCCCATGTCCATATGGAAGAAGGTACTCTGGTCAGATGAGACTAAAATGTAGCTTTTTGGCCATCAAGGAAAATGCTATGTCTGGCGCAAACCTTACACCTCACGTCATGCTGTTGGGTTGTTTTTCCATCGGTAGGGACTGGGAAACTGGGAAACTGGTCCGAATTGAAGGAATGATGGATGGCGCGAAATACAGGGAAATTCTTGAGGGAAACCTGTTTCAATTTTCCAGAGATGTGAGACTAGGCTGGAGGTACACCTTCCAGCGGGACAATGACGCGAAGCATACTGCTAAAGCAACACTCAAGTGGTTTAAGGGGAAACATTTAAATGTCTTGGAATGGCCTGTTTAACAGTCTGATGGCCTTGAGATAGAAGCTATTTTTCAGTCTCTCGGTCCCAGCTTTGATGCACCTGTACTGACCTCGCATTCAGGGTGGTAGTGGAGTGAACAGGCAGTGGCTCGGGTGGTTGTTGTCCTTGATTATCTTTTTGGCCTTCCTGTGACATCGGGTGATGTAGGGCAGGTAGATGATGTACCAGATATTATTGTTGTGGGGGAGGCCAGGGGGAGGTGCTCATTGTGGAAGTGGGCTTCTCATTTGAAGGCTACATTGAGCAGGCCTTTGCAGAGGAGCAGCTTAAATACCAAAATCAAATCAAATTGATTTATATAGCCCTTCGTACATCAGCTGATGTCTCAAAGTGCTGTACAGAAACCCAGCCTAAAACCCCAAACAGCAAGCAATGCAGATGTAGAAGCACGGTGGCTAGGAAAAACTCCCTAGAAAGGCCACACCTAGGAAGAAACCTAGAGAGGAACCAAGCTATGGCCAGTCCTCTTCTGGCTGTGCCGGGTGGAGATTGTAACAGAACATGGCCAAGATGTTCAAATGTTCATAAATAACCAGCGTGGTCAAATAATAATAATCACAGTGGTTGTGGAGGATGCAGCAAGTCAGCACCTCAGGAGTAAATGTCAGTTGGCTTTTCATAGCCGATCATTAAGAGTATCTCTACCACTCCTGCTGTCTCTAGAGAGTTGAAAACAACAGGTCTGGGACAGGTAGCACGTCTGGTGAACAGGTTAGGATTCCATAGCCGCAGGCCGAACAGTTGAAACTGGAGCAGCAGCACGGCCAGGTGGACTGGGGACAGCAAGGAGTCATCATGCCAGGTAGTTCTGAGGCATGGTCCGAGGGCTCAGGTCCTCCGAGAGAGAGAAAGAGAGAATTAGAGAGAGCATACTTAAATTCACACAGGACACCGGATAAGACAGGAGAAGTACTCCAGATATAACAAACTGACCCTAGCCCCCCGACACAAACTACTGCAGCACAAATACTGGAGGCTGAGACAGAAGGGGTCAGGAGTCACTGTGACCCCATCCGATGTTACCCCCGGACAAGGCCAAACAGGAAGGATATAACCCCACCCACTTTGCCAAAGCACAGCCCCCACACCAGTAGAGGGATATCTTCAACCACCAACTTACCATCCTGAGACAAGGCAGAGTATAGCCCACAAAGGTCTCCACCACGGCACAACCCAAGGGGGGGCGCCAACCCAGACAGGAAGATCACATCAGTGACTCAACCCACTCAAGTGACGCACCCCTCCTAGGGACAGCATGAAAGAGCACCAGTAAGCTTTCAAGTTTCTGATTTTTGCAATGTTACGTAGATGGAAAAAAAGCTGTCCTTGAAACAGTCTTGATATGTCCGTCAAAAGAGTGATCAGGGTCCAGAGTAACGCCGAGGTCCTTCACAGTTTTATTTGAGACGACTGTACAACCATTAAGATTAATTGTCAGATTCAACAGAAGATCTCTTTGTTTCTTGGGACCTAGAACAAGTATCTCTGTTTTGTCTGAATTTAAAAGTAGAAAGTTTGCCGCCATCCACTTCCTTATGTTTGAAACACAGGCTTTTAGCGAGGGCAATTTTGGGGCTTCACCATGTTTCATTGAAATGTACAGCTGTGTGTCATCCGCATAGCAGTGAAATTTAACATTATGTTTTCGAATTACATCCCCAAGAGGTAGAATATATAGTGAAAACAATAGTGGTCCTAAAACGGAACCTTGAGGAACACCGAATTTAGAGTTGATTTGTCAGAGGACAAACCATTCACAGAGACAAACTGATATCTTTCCGACAGCCCCTCGTGGCACGCTTGGACAGCCTCGGGTGCTAGCTGGTGGTGCTGATATTTGGTAGTCTCGGCCATGTACACAGGCTTGCTGTGAGTGGCCTCCGGATTGAGGGCCTGACAAAAACTAGGGCAAGGCAATTGGGTTGTTACTGCTCTGTTTCAGCTGTCTTGGGCAGCCTAGCTGTTTTGGAAAAAGAGGTGCTTTCTGTACCCTTGAGTGCCATGCATACAGGGACCTTTGAAAAGTTTGGTTCCTTTTTTTGTCAATTTGATTGGTGGATTCAAATAAAGTATTTAGAATGTGTGTGTGTGTTTGCGTGCATGTGTGTGTCGACGCCTGTTGTAATTTGGTATTTGCTATTTTATTAGGGTCCCCATTAGCGGTTGCTAAAGCAGCAGCTACTCTTCCTGGGGTCCACACAAAACATGAAACATAATACAGAATGACATAATACAATAGACAACAACAGTTAAAGGACAGAACTACATACATTTTTAAAAAGGCACACGTAGCCTCCATATCAATGCATAGACACAAACCATCTAGGTCAAATAGGGGAGAGGCGTTGTGCTGCAAGGTGTTGCCTTATCTGTTTTTTGAGTCCAGGTTTGCCATTTATTTGAGCAATATGAGATGGAAGGAAGTTCCATGCAATAAGGGCTCTATATAATACTGAACGCTTTCTTGAATTTGTTCTGTATTTGGGGACTATGAAAAGACCCCTGGTTGCATGTCTGGTGAGATAAGTGTGTGTCAGAGCAGTGTGTAAGTTGACTATGTAAACAATTTGGGATTTTCAACACATTAATGTTTCTTATAAAAAGAAGAAGTGATGCAGTCAGTCTCTCCTCAACTCTTAGCCAGGAGAGACTGGTATTGTCAGCGATTGGGTGCAGAGTTATAGCGGATTCAGGCGCAGGACACAGGTATTGAGTAACATAACTGAGTTGACTCAAAATATCAAGCAAAATTCCAAATAGGAACATACAAAAACACTAGCACAAAACACAACCACTAACAACATAAACAATCACGGACAGAACAGGAATGTATGCCAGAGGGTTAAATAAGGAACGTGATATGTAATAGAAACCAGGTGTGTGTGTAATACAGACAAAACAAAACGAAACTGAAACATGGATTGATGGTGACTAGAAAGCCGGTGACGTCGACCGCCGAACACCACCCGAACAAGGAGAAGGGCCGACTTCGGCAGAAGTCGTGACAGGTATGCATAGAATTTATATCAGCCCTCTGAGTACAATTAAGGGCAAGATGTACTGCTCTGTTCTGGGCCAGCTGCAGGTTAACTAGGTCTTTCCTTGCAGCACTGGACAACACGACTGGACAATAATCAAGATTTGACAAAACTAGAGCCTGCAGAACTTGCTTTTTGGAGTGTGGTGTCAAAAAAGCAGAGCATCTCTTTATTACAGCTAGGCATCTCCCCATCTTTGCAACCATTGAATCTATATGTTTTGACCCTGACAGTTTACAATCTAAGGTAACGCCAAGTCATTTAGTCTCCTCAACTTGTTCAACAGCCACACCATTCATTACCAGATTCTGCTGAGGTCTAGCACTTACGGAATGAATTGCACCAAATACAATGCTCTTAGTTTTAGATATGTTCAGGACCA
Organism: Oncorhynchus clarkii lewisi; assembly: GCF_045791955.1. Classification (NCBI taxonomy): domain Eukaryota; kingdom Metazoa; phylum Chordata; class Actinopteri; order Salmoniformes; family Salmonidae; genus Oncorhynchus; species Oncorhynchus clarkii. The sequence continues at coordinate 25,864,483 of NC_092177.1, forward strand.
GTTTATTACTGGCCACCCATTCCAAAACAGACTGCAATTATTTGTTAAGGGTTTCAGTGACTTCATTAGCTGTGGTTGCTAATGCGTATATGGTTGAATCATCAGCATACATGGACACACATGCTTTGTTTAATGCCAGTGGCAGGTCATTGGTAAAAATAGAAAAGAGTAGAGGGCCTAGAGAGCTGCCTTGTGGTACACCACACTTTACATGTTTGACATTAGAGACGCTACCATTAAAGAAAACCCTTTGAGTTCTATTAGATAGATAGCTCTGAAACCACCACCCCTCCCACACTAACTTAAAAAATTCAAACTGGCACTGCTTTTCTTTCATTATTTGTTTTTTATGCATGAATATAATTGCTTACTGTTTGTCGTGGGCATTTTCTGCCCAAGTTTGCCCACTTTGCCAATTACATAATAATTAAAATGGGCAACATCAAATGGTTTTGTGATGAATAAGCCATCTGATTCGATGAAAGACGGAGTTGAATTTGTCTTTCTGCCCATCATTTCATTTAAAGTACTCAAGTTTCTTTCCATCATTCTTTCTATCGTTGATCATGGATACATAATAAAGTTTATTCTTCTTTTGTTGAGTTTAGTCACATATTTTCTCAATTTACAGTAAGTAAGCCAGTCAGATGTATAGCCAGACTTATTAGCCATTCCTTTTGCCCCATCTCTTTCAACTATATAATTTTTCAATTCCTCATCAATCCATGGAGCCTTAACAGTAATTCTAGACTTTTTCTTAGAACTCCTTACAGAATGTAAGTGCTTTATATGTAAATTCAGATGTTGGTTAGAGACAGAACGGTGTGAAATGGAAAAGATGGTCACTGGAGGATGAGTCCTGACAAGATAAACACTAATCTAAGGTTTCTCCCAAAAGATTGAGAGGGGTGGAGCGCCCAGTCACACATTAATATTATGAACCCTGTATGTGAAAAGTAGAGGGGAGGATGTGGCTTGGGTTGAGGGTGGGGGTGAATTTGGGGAGTGGAAGGGGGAGTCACTGTAAATGTGAGGGTTTGTGGGGGGGGGGGGCATGTTTTGAGTTTGGTGAAGGTGAGTTTTAGGGTTAGTTCAGGTGTGGCAGTGGGGGAGTGGTAGTGTGGGTCAGGATGAGTTGATGAGTGGATATCAGGGGGAAGTTATTCACAAACCCCTGGATAAGAGATTCCCCAGAGGGGAAAGAGTAGTTTGAGAAAATGAAGGCCTGAGAGAGGGAGGGAGAGAGTAGTGTTATGGAGAGTGAGGGTAAAGGAGACCACCGTGTTATGGGGGAGAGAGGGGGAGGGAGAGAGTAGTGTTATGGAGAGTGAGGGTAAAGGAGACAGCAGTGTTATGGGGAGAGGGGGGGAGGGAGACAGAGTAGTGATAGGGGGAGAGAGGGAGAGGGAGACAGAGTAGTGTTATGGGGGGAGAGGGGGAGACAGTGTAGTGTTATGGGGGAGAGAGGGGGAGGGAGACAGAGTAGAGTTATGGGGAGAGAGGGTGAGGGAGACAGATTAGAGTTATGGGGAGAGAGGGGGAGGGAGACAGAGTAGAGTTATGGGGAGAGAGGGGGAGGGAGACAGAGTAGAGTTATGGGGAGAGAGGGGGAGGGAGACAGAGTAGTGTTATGGGGGAGAGAGGAGGAGGGAGACAGAGTAGAGTTATGGGGAGAGAGGGGGAGGGAGACAGAGTAGTGTTATGGGGGAGAGAGGGGAAGGGAGACAGAGTAGTGTTATGGGGAGAGAGGGGAAAAAATACATAGTAGTGTTATGGAGAGTGAGGGGTGAAGGAGACAGCAGTGTTATGGGGGGAGAGGGGGGGGCAGAGTAGTGTTATGGGGGAGAGAGGGGGGGAGACAGAGTAGTGTTATGGGGAGAGGGGGGAGGGAGACAGGGTAGTCATAGGGGGAGAGAGGGAGAGGGAGACATAGTAGTGTTATGGGGGGAGAGGGGGAGACAGTGTAGTGTTATGGGGGAGAGAGGGGGAGGGAGACAGAGTAGTGTTATGGGGGAGAGAGGGGAGGTAGACAGAGTCGTGTTATGAGGGAGAGAGGGGGAGGGGGGGAGGGAGACAGAGTAGTGTTATGGGGGAGAGAGGGGGAGGGAGGCAGAGTAGTGTTATGGGGAGAGAGGGGGAGGGAGGCAGAGTAGTGTTATGAGGGAGAGAGGGGGAGGGAGATGGAGTAGTGTAATGGGGAGAGAGGGGGAGGGAGACAGAGTAGTGTTATGGGGGGAGAGAGGGGGAGGGAGACAGAGTAGTGTTATGGGGGGAGAGGGGGGAGACAGACAGAGTTGTGTTATGGGGAGAGAGGGGGAGGGAGACATAGTAGTGTTATGTGGGAGAGAGGGGGAGGGAGACAGAGTAGTGTTATGGGGGAGAGGGGGGGAGGGAGACAGAGTAGTGTTATGGGGGAGAGAGGGGGAGGGAGACAGAATAGTGTTATGGGGGAGAGAGGGGAAAGAAGACATAGTAGTGTTGTGGAGAGTGAGGGGTGAAGGAGACAGCAGTGTTATGGGGGGAGAGGGGGGGGGCAGAGTAGTGTTATGGGGGGAGAGGGGGGGACAGAGTAGAGTTATGGGGAGAGAGGGGGAGGGAGACAGAGTAGTGTTATGGGGAGAGAGGGGGAGGGAGACAGAGTAGTGTTATGGGGGAGAGCGGGGGAGGGAGACAGAGTAGTGTTATGAGGGAGAGAGGGGGGAGGGAGACAGAGTGGTGTTATGGGGGAGAGGGGGGGGGCGGAGTAGTGTTATGGGAGAGAGGGAGGGGATGGAGACAGTGTAGTGTTATGGGGGAGAGGGAAGGGAGGGAGACAGAGTAGTGTTATGGGGGAGAGAGGGTGAGGGAGACAGAGTAGTGTTATGAGGGAGAGAGGGGCGAGGGAGACAGAGTAGTGTTATGGGGGAGAGAGGGGGAGGGAGACAGAGTAGTGTTATTGGGGAGAGGGGGGGACAGAGTAGTGTTATGGGGGAGAGAGGGGGAGGGAGACAGAGTAGTGTTATGGGGAGAGAGGGGGAGGGAGACAGAGTAGTGTTATGGGGGAGAGGGAGGGGAGGGAGACAGAGTAGTGTTATGAGGGAGAGAGGGGGGAGGGAGACAGAGTGGTGTTATGGGGGAGAGGGAGGGGAGGGGAGGGAGACAGAGTAGTGTTATGGGGGAGAGGGGGGAGACAGAGTAGTGTTATGGGGGAGAGAGGGGGGAGAGAGACAGAGTAGTGTAATGGGGGAGAGGGGGGGGACAGAGTAGTGTTATGGGGGAGAGAGGGGGAAGGAGACAGAGTAGTGTTATGGGGAGAGAGGGGGAGGGAGACAGAGTAGTGTTATGGGGGAGAGAGGGGGGAGAGAGACAGAGTAGTGTTATGGGGGAGAGGGAGGGGAGGGAGACAGAGTAGTGTTATGGGGGAGAGAGGGGGAGGGAGACAGAGTAGTGTTATGGGGAGAGAGAGGGAGGGAGACAGAACACTGATGTCCACTTGAGAAACCTGAGAAGAGAGGAATACTCCCAATGAGAATGACAATGTAAAGAGATAAGGGGGCTGAGGTGTGTGAGCAGTCCCTGTCCCTGTGTGTGTGTGTGTGAAAGATTAGTGGAATCTGTGTGAGTAGCTGGACAGGTAGGATGACTGACAGTGAAGGTGAACAGGTGGTCACGTGTCAGGTGACAGAGGAATGGATGAGACTGAGGCAGGAATTCCTTTAACCATAAAGTGGTATATTTACTGAGTAGTCTGTGGACATTTCCACCTGACCTAATTAGAGCGCCCCTGGTCCAGCTGAGTAAATGGCAATGAATTAAAGGAGTATTCCACCAACTCCATGGGCCTTTTCTACAGCCACCCCGGAAATTTGTTAAATTCCACACTCCTCAAAAAAGGCTCATTGCTCCCCGTCCTCTGTCATCTCAGGGAGAGGAATTAGTTGGGCAACTGGCCGGATATATGTCCGGTTCTTCACCTGGATCTCCACTGATCTAACACGACCATCGGTCCCAGGCATAGTCTTAGTTATACGGCCCACCAGCCAGGAGGCTCGAGGCAGCTGAGGGTCCACCATCATTACTACTTGGCCAGTTTCCAGGCTGGCCATTTCTCTCCGCCATTTCCCTCTGTGCTGTAGACTTGGTAGGTAATCCCGAATGAATCGGGCCCAAAAATGGTCAGCTAAGATTTGGCTGTGTCGCCACCGGCGTCTGCCTACGAGGTTGGTATCAGCATACATGGCTTGAGGAAGTGATGCATCTCGGCGTCCCATCAAGAGCATATTCGGTGTAACTGGATCGGGGTCAGCGATGTCTGCAGAGAGATATCCCAAGGGTTTGGAGTCAATGATAATTGGGTGGATAGCATCTGGGTCCAAAACCTCTGCTTGGCGCAGCCTCCCTCCGACTCTGATCACTCCAAGGATTGGATCATATTCTGGGGCAAGAGAGAGAAGACGGCTGTCCTTAGCCACTTCCCTACCGGCTTTCAGAGCTTTTAACTCCTCAGGGAAGCTAACTGCTTGTGCTTGCTGGAGGAGTAGTGTCTCTGCCGCGAGGGAGGTAGGTATAGAAGCCACCCCATCTGAGGTCTGGTTTGTGGCGGTGATCAGATCCGGCAGTGTTTGGGATTGTGTTAGGTCAGGGAGAGCCGTTGTTGGTTCCGTAGAAATGCTGTAGCATTGGGCGGATCTCCTTAACTCATGAGCTTCAGTTGGTTGCGGAGGGGCCGTACGCCTGGGGGCTGTCGGCCACTCGTTCTCTGGTTGGGACAAGCCTGCCTTCACAAGGTTATGAATCTCTCGGTTATGAACTTCTGCAAGCTCAGGATTCTTCACCAGGCGTCGCTCCGTTCCACGCAGTAGTGGGAGTACAGCCCGTGTCGTGGTTGCCAGAGAAGGATGGTTGGGCACCCGTAGCAGTGGGGTTGCATACCTGCAAACGCCATCCATTTCAGTGGTGGTGGTGCTTTTCTCCAGGAGGTCTAATGCATAGGAGTCATGTTTCGAGCGAGTGACCTCCTGTAGCTTCCGATTGGAGAATGTGTCCATCTTCCAGAGCATCTCAACATTCCGAAGGAGGTTAGTGGCTGCATCTGGATTGCTTCTGGTGAAGAGGACTTGCTGTGACTGTACAGCTTGGGTGGAGAGAAGTAGATGGGATGGACCTTGCACAGCCCAACCCAAGGATGTATGGACAGCAATGGGCCCTCCTTCTGGTCCAGCTCGTATAGGCTCAGTCGGGGTGACGAGATGTGGGTGGTCTGACCCAATCAGGACAAGTGGCGCTACTCTGGCCAGGTTAGGAAGAGGCAATCCTCGTAGATGAGGATATTGTTTCTGTAGAACACTTACCGGGCAGGAGTGCACTGCGAGATTCAAGCCACCTGCCGTGAAGGCATTGGTGATGTTATAGGCCACGTCCCTGTTTCCTGAAGGTGAAATGCTAAATGTTACAGCAGAGCCTTTCATTTGGATAACATCATGTCGCAACGTTCTGAGATTAAGGGTCTCGGGGGTCCCCTCCAGGTTAAGCTGACGGGTGGCCGCCGTGAGAATGATTGTTCTTTCTGACCCATCATCTAGAACAGCGAATGTATCAATGCTTCTCCCTTCACTTTTCAGAGTGACCTTGACCACCTTCAACATGACCCTTGGAGACCGGTTCTGCTGGTCGAGGTACAGGTCCTTTGCAGCTCCTACCATGAGCATACTCTGCTCCTTCTGTGCTTGGGGAATTAGATCATGCAACACGGTGAGATGGATTTCTTTACAGCGGTTGCAGGGTTTCCTCAATGTGCAGGTCTCTGCCTTATGGCTACGGGCACACTTGTAGCATCGCTCGCCTGAAGTGATCCAGGCCTTCAATTGAGTTTGATTGAGCTTTTTTACCCTAGGGTATGAGCCAAGGAAATGCCCCTTACTTTTGCAATATGGGCAGTAAGGCTGGAATTTGATGTTCTTGCTCTTGAGAGGGGTCTTCTTCCCGGGTTCCTCCCGGGCCTCACTATTTAAGTACATGGTAGTGGGATTTGGCCTTTTCTGTCCCTCGTGGCGTTCAAACTCCTTCCTTCCCCCGGTGGCTATGGCTGAGATTGTGGCCTGGTGAGCGATGCTCTTCGCCTTTGCCTTCACCTCCAACCACGCGGCCAGGTCTCTAAGAGCATAGGTGCTTCTCGAGCCCTCTTTCAGGATGCCCTTATTCAAACAATGTTCAATGAAACTGTCTCTGAGGTACACTGGAAGTTTGCCAAGAAGCCTGTCCACGTGGGAGCCACATTTAAGCTCGTTCCCGTCTTCTCCTTCAACGGATTGGAGCATCGAGGTCAGGGATTGGACAGCCAGGGAGAATTCTTGGAAGGCAGCATGGTCTCCCATTTCAATTGGAGACGTGTTCAGGATGTTGTTTAGTTCATTCTGGACTAGCTGACGTGGCTCACCATATCTCTCCTTCAGGGCCTGGAGAGCTGCAGTGTATGGTGTTGCGGAGTGCATAAAGGATTGGGCCAGCCTGTATGCACTGGGAAACCGCAAATGATCCATTAGTACTTGGTATTTGTAGCGTTCTGACAGATGACTGTGAATACCCAGTAGGCTCTCCAATGCCATTTCCAAAAGGACAAATTCACTCTCCTTTCCGTTTTCAAAGTATGGCAGTTTGGGTCTGGGAATTCCATAGGCTGAGGCTACTAGAAGTTGCATAATGTTGGCTCCCTCTTCTGGTTGCGTGAAGGATAAACCCGGGACTTCTGATGAGCCCACTGTGGCTTCATTGGGCCGGTCCCCTACGGTCCCAGACCCTCCATTTGTGGCAGCCGGAATTGGGCGAGAGCCCTCCGACCTGTTGTTTGAGGACTGGCCTGGCCCTGAACGAAAGGAACGATTTGCCTTGGTTGGTAATTGGCGGAAAGGCGAAGGAGTGATGCTTTGTCCAGATGGAGGAATGCTAACTTGTGACACTGGCATAGAGATGGTTGGCGGAGCGGCCTGTCTCCCGTGCTCCGTGTTGGCTGTTGACCCCGGAGCCTCCGGGGACTGTGTGCCATGCTGTACCAGAGGGGCAGATTGGGAAAGAAAGGCAGACAGTTCAGGTCCATGTGGAGGTGTGGTCAGGTCAACTCCCTGTTCGTTCCTCTCCAGGAAGGATGAGACCATCCGTGCCTCCTCCAATTCCCTTCTGGCTTGACGATGCCTTCGCTGCTGTGCCAGGTCCTTGGCAATGAATTCCCGTTCCTGTAGAGCTCTACGGGCCTGCACATCCAATTGGTGACATCGTTCATCAGCCTGTCGTTCCTCCTCAATCTGACGCTCAATTTCTTCCAAAGCTAATAGTTTCATCCTCTCTTGTAGGACAGCGGTCTGTGAATCGCTGAGGGCTAGTGAATGGCGGCTGCCATGGCCACTCCCAAAGGGGTATCCACTGGTCGAACTCCCACTCCGTCTAGAGTGCTTCGATGATTTCCCATTAGTTAAGGAGTGAGTGGAGCCTGCCTCAGGAAGCTGGTCGACCTGTGCGGTGGGAGTTACCTCCTCCATAGGTTCTTCATGTAGACCACTTTCCTGCTCCAAAGCAGTTTCCAGTCCTTGGCTCAGAGGGGATGGTTGATGGCTGAAACATATAGTTGATCCATCAACACTTTGAGCTCTGGTGGGCTTGCCCTTTGATGTCGGAAACTTGACTACATAATCCGAAAGATAACCAGGTGCTTGCCTGGTTCTTCTGGTGCTGCTGGTGATTGAGGATGAAGCCTTTGTTACTTTAGGCTTAGCTCCTGGATATTTCCTTTGTTCCAAGACCTTTCCCTCAGCTGCTCTCTCCTCCTCTCTTCTTCCTTCCAGTGGAGACAATTCTTCCCTCTCCGCCTCCATTTCCTTTTCACCTGTCTTTGGTTCAGTCATCATCCGTCTCGAAGGACCATTGAAAGATTAGTGGAATCTGTGTGAGTAGCTGGACAGGTAGGATGACTGACAGTGAAGGTGAACAGGTGGTCACGTGTCAGGTGACAGAGGAATGGATGAGACTGAGGCAGGAATTCCTTTAACCATAAAGTGGTATATTTACTGAGTAGTCTGTGGACATTTCCACCTGACCTAATTAGAGCGCCCCTGGTCCAGCTGAGTAAATGGCAATGAATTAAAGGAGTATTCCACCAACTCCATGGGCCTTTTCTACAGTGTGTGTGTGTGTGTGTGTGTGTGTGTGTGTGTGTGTGTGTGCGTGCGTGCGTGCGTGCGTGCGTGCGTGCGTGCGTGCGTGTGTGTGTGTGTGTGTGTATGGCAGACCCTGTGGGATTTAAATGCCATTAAAGAAACTATTTGAGCATGTATTCATGGTTGACAGGCAGGTGGGAAGACACCCGTTGGGGACCTATTCATAATGGGACTGTGAGTGGCATGGCATTTCAGGCACGACGTGCACAATCTTTTGGGGGTTTTTCAAGCTAGTGAATGTGGTGGGTAAATGGAGCCAGGAGATGATGTTTCATAAACACCTCGCTTGTTCATCACCATCACTAGTTATCACTATCTAACAGGGAAACAATTGTCTAGGCAGCTAACTTTATTCTTCTTTCATGTACTACTATAGTTAAAAAGCATTGCATTGGTGGAAACATGACAGGGTTTCCTTCACCATATGTTTTGCACTAGTCTCGTCGCTGTTCCTTTAAATTCCAAGTCACATTGAGATTGACTTTATCATTTAAACATAACCTATGACCTCACCCATCATATTATGTGTTACTGTCCAAGTTGGAAGAAGTGACATAAAAACTAGCAAATCAGGTGTAACAAATGACAGTAGCGTGGGTAAAATCACTGAGGAAGCCTAAAGCCTGCAGTATGTTGTGATAATTGCGTTGTTTGCTCTATAACCTATTCGCTCATACTCCACTGTCATACATAAAAAGGCTGTGACAACAAAAAGACAACAGTCACACAGTGGCGGTTGAAATTCAACTACACATACATTTGCTTCATCACAAAACCGGAGTCCACAAAGCAAATATTCCATGTAACAAACAGTTCTATGACCTGCAGTATGGTCATGCAAGTTCATGTTTTCAACAGTTTACTAGACACTCATTTAGAACCACAGAGTTACCTCATGTCAGCACAAAGACAACAGGAGCACTGCCACTGCTATTCCAGCACTATTTCAACTTAAACATTTTAACATCATCAAATCAATAAGGCTATATATACTGTAAAGTTGAATACACTATAAACAAACAATTTAGTGGAATCAATGTTGCTAGTTTAATGCCTAGTTTAATGCCAATGCCATCCTCCTCTCTTGGCAAATGTTTCTGTCATACATGCTACCTGGCTAAAATGCTTGCTAGCCTAACTTCCTCACATGGGCAACAGTGAACCAGGTACGTTAGCTAGCTAGTTAATTTGAGCCTACAAGGCTCCATCTAAGCTACATATTAAACTTCAGTCAACTCAGGCCAGTGGCAAAACATATTTATGATTTGATCAGAATCAAATCATAATCATTGGCCTGTACAGAGAATCCTGTTTCCATCCATGGCTTAGGAAAGGGGTGATTTAGCAAGCTAGCTACTGCAGGACATCAACACAAGCTAGCTACTGCAGGACATCAACACAAGCTAGCTACTGCAGGACATCAACACAAGCTAGCTACTGCAGGACATCAACACAAGCTAGCTACTGCAGGACATCAACACAAGCTAGCTACTGCAGGACATCAACACAAGCTAGCTACTGCAGGACATCAACACAAGCAAAGCAGAAACAGATGTTTTTCAGAAAATTATGTTTTGCTTAGGAAGTGATTTGATTGGTGTGAAGCCAAATCCAAACTGGCCTACCTTGGGGGGGGGGGGGGGGGGGGGGGGGGCGTTTTGCTGCACCAGGACAACCCACAGTTGATTGCTGATTGGCTAATTATTTTTTATTTTTTTATCAAGGGAGGCCAAATGCTTGCTGGCATCAATCAATCAAATGCTACAGTGGCAACATCTTTTGGTCCAGACAGCATCAGATACATGGACTACACATACTGAGACAGAGGGGCGCTGTTTCCCTCGCTCAGATGATTTCTCCAGTGAGATTCTGACACTTGCGAATTGATGGAAAATTATGAAAACACAGAGAAAGACGAAAGATAAATTATTTGTCAAATATTTGGGGAAGCCCGGCTTCCCTTGGCATCCATGAATACACACCAAAAATAAACTAACTTAAACCCAACTAATACACTGTGTCTGTAAAATGTTTGTTGTATGTATAAGCTGGAAATAGAAGCCTAAGTGCTGTTGTCCATTAGTTTACTCCAATTAGGGGAGAGGTGGTAGGGTTAGGGGAAAATAATCAAGGAAAATATATTGTGTATCTGAGCTCTTGCAGCTCTCCTTTATTGTTTTCATAGTGATAACTGCAATGTCTGTGTGTCATCATTACTCTGCAATATTAAGGTCCATTAAGACCCAGAGACAGAAGGGTTCTGTAATCAGGAAGTAGGTAAGAGAGGCAAGGAATTTTTAACCATGGAGCTACATTGTATCTGTCCCATTATGGCGTTTGTGAGAGCATTGAGGCCATCTCCATTTTGAAGAAGTCCATTTTCTTCTACTACTGCTATAAGTTGGCACACAAACTGAAACGGTGCACACTACCACCCGGAGGGTGTGGTTTTGAACAGGTACAAACCCAGGGTTGGCGATTTGGTGCTACCTGCAGTTATGGAATGTTTGCTCATGAGTATAATTCATTGGCTGATCCCTCCTCACGACCTGGATGGAATTATGTGATCCTTCCTTAACCCATAGGAAGTCCCACCCTGTTGACCACTTCAAACAACCAGCTCTCACAGTCTCACATCAGAGTTAGACGTTCATCCATGTTTCTCAAACATCACATTTCAAAATGATTGCAAATGTCAACGTGTTTAAGGTTAAGTTTAGGCATTAACACCGATTTCTAAAGGTTAGGGTTAAGTTTAGGCATTAACTCTAAATGGTTAAGGTAAGGGTTAAGGTTTGGGATAGGCTTAACACTGATTTCTAAAGGTTAGGGTTAAGGTTAGGCATTAACTCTAAATGGTTAAGGTAAGGGTTAAGGTTTGGGATAGGCTTAACACTAAAAGAGGATGAAAGATATTTACTCTGTACTGTATACCAATGCAACATGCTTTGTGTTCTTGTCTGGATTATTTGGACACTCCCGGGTGGTGCAGCGGTCTAAGGCACTGCATCTCACTACTTAAGGCATCACTACATACACCCTGGTTTGATTCCAGGCTGTATCACAACCGGCTGTGATTGGGAGTCCCATAGGGCGGAGCACAATTGGCCTAGTGTCATCTGGGTTTGGCCGGTGTAGGCCGTCAATGTAATTAAGAATTTGTTTTTAACTGACTTGCCAAGTTAAATTAAGGTTACATTTAAAAAATGTGCCTGAGGCTTTAAGAAAGGGCAGGCTTGATGTATTTCCTTGAGGACATAATTATCTCCATGAATGCGTCTCCCATTGAACCGATGTATGCAGCGTGTACCGTGAATGCGTCTCCCATTGAACCGATGTATGCAGCGTGTACCGTGAATGCGTCTCCCATTGAACCGATGTATGCAGCGTGTACCGTGAATGCGTCTCCCATTGAACCGATGTATGCAGCGTGTACCGTGAATGCGTCTCCCATTGAACCGATGTATGCAGCGTGTACCGTGAATGCGTCTCCCATTGAACCGATGTATGCAGCGTGTACCGTGAATGCGTCTCCCATTGAACCGATGTATGCAGCGTGTACCGTGAATGCGTCTCCCATTGAACCGATGTATGCAGCGTGTACCGTGAATGCGTCTCCCATTGAACCGATGTATGCAGCGTGTACCGTGAATGCGTCTCCCATTGAATCGATGTATGCAGCGTGTACCGTGAATGCGTCTCCCATTGAACCGATGTATGCAGCGTGTACCGTGAATGCGTCTCCCATTGAACCAATGTATGCAGCGTGTACCGTGAATGCGTCTCCCATTGAACCGATGTATGCAGCGTGTACCGTGAATGCGTCTCCCATTGAATCGATGTATGCAGCGTGTACCGTGAATGCGTCTCCGAGAACTTGGGAACATTGCTTTTAAACGGTGCATAGACTAAAAAAGGGCGATCGGATTGAATCTAGAGCTTCGACTCAAAGGAGTTTAGTGGAGCTGTTACGGCTGACAGAAGTCAGTAACCAATACTGGTTCATGACCAAGACTGGTCCATTCAGGTGTGCACAGGGATGAGCTGAGAGTCCTTGAAAGTGGCAACTGTGTAAAAAAAAAAACAGTCCCTTTGGATCTTGGATGTAAGACCAGTCTGTCATAAGCCCTGAAGTTTCTCTGTATGTCTCTGAGTTGGTATATGGAATACTGATTGTAGTATGTACCTGGGCTTTGAAGTGAGGAAGAAGGGAGGATGAATACATGAATAAAGCAAAGGGAGGATGAACTGAAGGTAGAGAAGAGAGAGGGAATTTTTACCTGGTGTGTTTTATGTGTTGGTCAGAAATGTTGTCTGATAGTTGAGGTGTGTGTGTGTGTGTGTGTGTGTGTGTGTGTGTGTGTGTGTGTGTGTGTGTGTGTGTGTGTGTGTGTGTGTGTGTGTGTGTGTACAGGCATGCAAGATCGCGTTTGTGCGTGTGTGTGTGTTAAATTGTGCTCTGCAGTAGATTAGAGAATGTGTGTGAGGGCTGCCGTGTGGAACATGATGGTATGAGGTTTACTCTCAGTGACAGGAGAGTTCAGACCTGTTTACTCTCAATAACAGGAGAGTTCAGGCCTGTTTACTCTCAGTGACAGGAGAGTTCAGACCTGTTTACTCTCAGTGACAGGTGAGTTAAGACCTGTTTACTCTCAGTGACAGGAGTGTTCAGGCCTGTTTACGCTCAGTGACAGGAGTGTTCAGGACTGTTTACTCTCAGTGACAGGAGAGTTCAGACCTGTTTACTCTCAGTAACAGGAGAGTTCAGGCCTGTTTACTCTCAGTGACAGGAGAGTTCAGGCCTGTTTACTCTCAGTGACAGGAGAGTTCGGGCCTGTTTACTCTCAGTGACAGGAGTGTTCAGGCCTGTTTACGCTCAGTGACAGGAGTGTTCATGTCTGTTTACTCTCAGTGACAGGAGAGTTCAGGCCTGCTTTCTCTCAGTGACAGGAGAGTTCAGGCCTGTTTACTCTCAGTGAAAGGAGAGTTCAGGCCTGTCTATCTGTCTCGCTCTTTCTCTCTGTCTCTCTCTTTCTCTCATTGTGTTGTGTTGTTCTGCAGCACGTTAGGGGGATGAGTGTGTGATGCGTTTTTGTTGTGTTCTGCTGTGTATCAAGAGAGAGAGAGAGAGAGAGAGAGGAGGTGTGTGTCTGTCTGTGGTGTCTATACGGTGTTCTGCTGTGGATCAGAGGTAGTGTCTGTGTGTTTGTGGTGTCAGCAAGTATCAGGGAGACCTTGGTAAACGTGACTAATTGGTCTGTATATCTAATTAGGGGCAGGACACCTCCTGCAGCTATTCCCAGAACGTACCAGCCATGCCAGATATCCTGCCCCAGACCACACACACATGCACAAACCCTTGCATACACACATACACACAGACTTGCACGCACACACACACACACACACACACACGCACACGCACACGCACACGCACACGCACACGCACACGCACACGCACACACACACACACACACACATACACATACACATACACATACACATACACGCACACACACACACACACACACACACACACACACACACACACACACACACACACACACACACACACACACACACACTGACTGTCCACTCCCACATCACAATAATTATCCTGTTGTGATGCCCGGTGAGCTTGAGGGGGTACCCCAAAAAATAATTAATCAGATATAGAAAGTTAGATATCATCTGAAAGCTTCATGCCTTGTCTTTTTGGAAATGGAACTCAAATCTTACTGCTGGCAATGTCACTAGAATCTTGCTGAGGATAATTGGCTTGAGGTGGCTTCCTTGATCACGCAGGTCACCAGCCTACGTAAGAAACTGGGGAAAACGCAGAATGGAATGCTAAAATTTTCTACACCGCTGGCTGGACGGCGTTCGCGCTTGTTGGATGCATCTCCGCCATATCTGACTGACCGGTTTTGCCCGGAGCTCTCCCATCTGATAGCGGAGTTTATGGGGCACAGCATGAGGTAAAAGGAAATCAACGATGGTCGCATGTCACAAACCGTGGAAGCCGAAGACAGAAACCTCCCGCAAAGCAGTCGACATTCCCAACGGAGGGGATACAAACAGGGAATAGTTTCACATCCTGGAGCCTGATCTTCCTGCACCTTCGTCGCTGGGGATGTCTGTGTCTATGGCTGCAGTGTCTACTACTACAATTTCGAAGTCAACGCTGGCAACCTTCCATCCCTGCTCTGGATCGAGTGGGGCTTTTCCCTCTGTAGGAGAACTGAATTCTGTGAAGTGTGGTAGTGGGCGGATTTCCTCGTCCTTCTCGCCAGCCGTGATTTTGGGCAGTTCCATGGTAAGAAATGTGACCGTTCCTGGTGCAAAAACAATGCTCTATCCAGGAGCGAGAGTAAATTACATTACTAAGCTTCTCCCGAAAGCACTTTGTCAGGACATGGAAATCGATTCTATCGTAGTCCGTGTGGGTTTTAATGTCATTATGAAGGGCAGCTCTGAACAGTTGAAACTGGATTTTAAAGAGCTGATTGAGTCCCTGCTAGACACTAACAAAAGACCCATCATATCTGGCCCTGTGCCCTCTCTGAACCGTGGCATTGAACACTTCAGCAGGATTCTTTCTGTTCACAACTGGCTACGTGATTATTGCAGCTGAATGGGTGTAACTTTTGTTGACAATTTCGATACCTTTTGGAAACAAAACACGTTTTATAAGGAGGATGGGATCCACCCAAATCATTTGGGTTCCTGGATCCTTTCACAGCATTATAAGGCTGCTTTGAGACAATGACTTATCAATGACCCAAGCCCAGCTCAGCTAATCCCTACCATTGTGACGCAGAGTTGTCATAATGCTTCAGCAAATTTACATTACACAAGGGGTGTGGGTAGACACAACATAAGTCATCTAATTTATGACCCTCTAACTGTTCTGAATGCCTCTGCTGATCCTACAGCTATTGTATGCACTAATCAACACTGAGCCAGTGTGCACTAGGAGGAAGTCCACTGTGCAGCTCACCCTGCACTAACATAAAGAACATCAGCACATCTACTGCTGCTAAGCTTCCGAGTAAAGCAATAAAAACAAGCAAGCATCCTGGAAGAAAAGTGCTCAAATTAGCCCACGTTAACATATGTAGTTAACGTTAACAAGGTTCATGAAATCAATAATTTTCTAGTAACAGATGACATTCATATTCTGACCATCTCTGAAACTCACTTAGATAAAACATTTGATGACACAGTGGTAGCAATACAATGTTATAATGTTTACAGAAAATATATAAATGCCAATGGTGGAGGTGTTGCTGTTTATATTCAGATCCACATTCCTGTAAAAATTAGAGAGGATCGCATGTCAAATGTAATATGCCTGCAGGGTCATCTGCCTCACCTAAAGCCCATTCTGGTGGGAATCTGCTATAGACCACCAAGTGCTAACAGTCAGTAGCTAGATAGCATGTGTGAAATGCTTGATAATATATGTGATAACCGACCAATCAGCCTGTTACCAACCTTTATTAAACTTTTGGAAAAAATAGTGCTTGACCAGATACAATGCTATTTTACAGTAAACAAATTGACAACAAACTTTCAGCATGCTTGTAGGGAAGGACGTTCAACAAACACAGCACTTACACAAATGACTGATGATTGGCTTAGAGAAATTGATGGGCTGTTTTGTTAGACTTCAGTGTGGCTTTTGAAATTATTGATCAAAGTCTGCTGCTGAAATAACGTATGTGTTATGGCTTTACACCTCCTGCAATATTGTGGATATAGTTACCTGTCTAAATCAAATCATCTAATTTATTTGTCACATACACATGGTTAGCAGATGTTAATGCGAGTGTAGCAAAATGCTTGTGCTTCTAGTTCCAACAATGCAGTAATAACCAACGAGTAATCTAATCTAACAATTCCAAAACTACTACCTTATACACACAAGTGTAGGGGGATAAAGAATATGTACATAAAGATATATGAATGAGTGATGGTACAGAATGGCATAGGCAAGATGCAGTAGATGGTATCGAGTACAGTATATACATATGAGATGAGTAATGTAAACAAAGTGGCATAGTTTAAAGTGGCTAGTGATACATGTATTACATAAAGATGCAGTAGATGATATAGAGTACAGTATATACATATACATATGAGATGAATAATGTAGGGTATGTAAACATTATACTAAGTAGCATTGTTTAAAGTGGCTAGTGATATATTTACATCAATTTCCATCAATTCCCATTATTAAAGTGGCTGGAGTTGAGTCAGTGTCAGTGTGTTGGCAGCAGCCACTCAATGTTAGTGGTGGCTGTTTAACAGTCTGATGGCCTTGAGATAGAAGCTGTTTTCCAGTCTCTCGGTCCCTGCTTTGATGCACCTGTACTGACCTCGCCTTCTGGATGATAGCGGGGTGAACAGGCAGTGGCTTGCGTGGTTGTTGTCCTTGATGATCTTTATAGCCTTCCTGTGACATCGGGTGGTATAGGTGTCCTGGAGGGCAGGTAGTTTGCCCCCGGTGATGCGTTGTGCAAACCTCACTACCCTCTGGAGAGCCTCACGGTTGTGGGCGGAGGAGTTGCCATACCAGGCGGTGATACAGCCCGACAGGATGCTCTCGATTGTGCATCTATAGAAATTTGTGAGTGCTTTTGGTGACAAGACAAATTTCTTTAGCCTCCTGAGGTTGAAGAGGCGCTGCTGCGCCCTCTTCACGATGCTGTCTGTGTGGGTGGACCAATTCAGTTTGTCTGTGATGTGTACGCCGAGGAACTTAAAACTGACTACCCTCTCCACTACTGTCCCATCGATGTGTATAGGGGGATGCTCCCTCTTCAGTTTCCTGAAGTCCACAATAATCTCCTTAGTTTTGTTGACATTGATTGTGAGGTTATTTTCCTGACACCACACTCCGGGGGCCCTCACCTCCTCCCTGTAGGCCGTCTCGTCGTTGTTGGTAATCAAGCCTACCACTGTAGTGTCATCCGCAAACTTGATGATTGAGTTGGAGGCGTGCATGGCCACGCAGTCGTGGGTGAACAGGGAGTACAGGAGAGGGCTCTGAACGCACCCTTGTGGGGCCCCAGTGTTGAGGATCAGCGGGGTGGAGATGTTGTTACCTACCCTCACCACCTGGGGGCGGCCCGTCAGGAAGTCCAGTACCCAGTTGCACAGGGCGCGGTCGAGACCCAGGGTCTCACATAGGTATTCCTCTTGTCCAGATGGGTTAGGGCAGTGTGCAGTGTGGTTGAGATTGCATCGTCTGTGGACCTATTTGGGCGGTAAGCAAATTGGAGTGGATCTAGGGTGTCAGGGAGGGTGGAGATGATATGGTCCTTGACTAGTCTCACAAAGCACTTCATGATGACGGAAGTGAGTGCTACGGGGTGGTAGTCGTTTAGCTCAGTTACCTTAGCTTTCTTGGGAGCAGGAACATTGGTGGCCCTCTTGGAGCATGTGGGAACAGCAGATTGGGATAAGGATTGATTGAATATGTCCGTAAACACACCAGCCAGCTGGTCTGCGCATGCTCTGAGGGCGCGGCTGGGGATGCCGTCTGGGCCTGCAGCCTTGCAAGGGTTAACACGTTTAAATGTTTTACTCACGTAGGCTGCAGTGAAGGAGAGTCCGCATGTTTTGGTTGCGGGCCGTGTCAGTGGCACTGTATTGTCCTCAAAGCGGGCAAAAAAGTTATTTAGTCTGCCTGGGAGCAAGACATCCTGGTCCGTGACGGGGCTGGTTTTCTTTTTGTAATTCGTGATTACAGAGGGTGTTCTTTAACCTATCTTGGGTAGGGGGCAATATTTTAACATCTGGATTAAAAGTGTGCCCAAAGTAAACTGCCTGTTACTCAGGCCCAGAAGCTTATAATTCTATAGTTTGAATTTTGCATTCTGCAATTTCACCGGATGTTGACCAGGTGGGACGCTACCCTCCCACCTGCCCATAAGAAGTTAATGGAAGCCTTTCCAACATAATCCAGGTAGAATCAGGAATTCCCCAGGGCAGCTGTCTTGGCCCATTACTTTTTTCAATCTTTACTAATGACATGCCACTTGCTTTGAGTAAAGCCATAGTGTCTGTGTATGCGGATGACTCAACTCTATACATGTCAGCTACTACAGTGACTGAAATGACTGCAACACTTAACAAAGAGTTGCAGTTAGTTTCAGAATGGGTGGCAAGGAATAAGTTAGTCCTAAATAATTAAAAAACTAAAAGCATTGTATTTGGGACAAATCAATCACTAAACCCTAAACCTCAACTAAATCTTGTAATAAATCTTGTTGAAATTGAGAAAATTGAGGTGACTAAACTGCTTGGAGTTACCCTGGGTTGTAAACTGCCATGGTCAAAATATATTGATACAACAGTAGCTGATGGGGAGAAGTATGTCCATGATAAGAACCTGCTCTACCTTCTTAACAGCACTATCAACAAGGCAGGTCCTACAGGCCCTGTTTTTTTTGGACCTGGACTACTGTTCAGTCGTGTGGTCAGGTGCCACAAAAAAGAACTGCATTTGGGTCAGAACAGGGCAGTACGGCTGGGACTTGGATGTACACAGAGAGCTAATATTAATAATATGCATGTCAATCTTCCCTGGCTCAAAATGGAGGTGAGATTGACTTTATCACTACTTGTTTTTATGCGAGGTATTGACAGGTTGAATGCACCGAGCTGTCTGTTTGAACTGCTGGCGCACAGCTCGGACACCCATGCATACCCCACAAGACATGCCACCAGAGGTCTCTTCACAGTCCCCAAGTCCAGGACAGACTATGGGAGGTGCACAGTACTACATAGAGCCATGACTACATGGAACTCTATTCCACACCAAGTAACTGATGCAAGCAGTAAAATTAGATTTAAAAACAGATAAAAATACACCTTCTGGAACAGCAGTGACTGTGGAGCAACACAGGCAGAGGCATTGACGAATGTGTATACACACACACGATAACATGCGCACTAGGCCCACATGTACACATGGATTTAGTACTGTAGATATTTGGTAGTGGTGTAGAGGCCTGAGGGCACACAGTTTGTTGTGAAATAAGTGAATGTATTGTTTTTAAAATGGTATGAATTGCCTTAATTTTGCGATGTAGGTCAAATCACCAAAAGTGCAAACATTTAGTATGCATGGAAAGGGTACACCCTGATGGTCATTGTAAATCAATTAATTTCCTTATCATCCACATTACCTTGTATGCATCCTCCACATGCTCTGTTTAGCTAGCTCATTGTTTACAATAGTAAAAGTTGATTGGTAAAGAAGTTTGAAGCTTCTTCACCTGTATGTGTCTTATTTTTTTTAAACAAACTCCATCACTTGAAAGCCCTGATTATGAAGGTCATTTTAAGATGTGACGCTTGAAAATCCATTCAGATAATTTGGCAGTGTAACGGCTCTCGTTTGTTGAATGAAGAGTGGACCAAAACGCAGCGTGGAAAGTTTTCATGATTTTAATATTCAAAAAAACACTCAAACAAAAGAACAAACATGAAACCGAAAGCGAACAGTTCTGTCAGGCACAGACACTAAACAGAAAACAAGATCCCACAAAACCCAAAAGGAAAATGACAACTTATATATGATCCCCAATCCGAGACAACGATAGACAGCTGCCTCTGATTGGGAACCACACTCGGCCAAAAACAAAGAAATAGAAAACATAGACTTTCCCACCCGAGTCACACCCTGACCTAACCAAACATAGAGAATAATAAGGATCTCTAAGGTCAGAGCATGACAGGCACAGTGACTCACTACCCAAGCCAGACTCAACGTGTTTCAAGTGGCCAAGAGACGTCATGTGATCTCATACTGCTATCTAGTGGATGGGAATCAGACAGAGGATATATTTTCATTGATGGATAGGTAGAGATGTCAGCTTTCTCCTCACACGTATATCGTTAATGTAAGGAGGAAAATGGCCATGTTCCAATAGGAATTTACAAATGTTTAGAGCATCACCATTTGGTAAATTCCTTTTGGAACAGTAATTGTTTTATCTCAAAACTTAGACTTTCAAACCTCTTATTCCCCAACATTGGGACAATTGGGGGAGCCCCACCCCATGAAAATATGTACATTTTGTTTTCTTTTGTTTGGTCTGATGCATCTGGGGTTCCGTAGTAGTCACATTCTTTCTGCCACCTTTATCATAATTACACAGATCTTACCTTTCTAATAGCACTATGCATGTGTTCGTAGGATTTATAGTTTTGAAACCGAAATGTACTTTGTGGGTAGTATGCAATATTATGCGTTGTTTAGAAAATGCCACCAGAGGGCGTCAGACTTTAACAGGTTTAAGTTATCCATAGTAGCCTAAATTAGAAAACCATAATAAAGCCTAAGTGTAGGCTACACCTTAATTAATTTATTGTGTAGTTAGGTTATGGGGAATATTGGGGATATTATTTCAAGTGGAACCTTCACTTTCTGTTCTGGACTTCTGCATCCTTATAGCACAGCTGAGTGAAGTCTACTGGTAGATACACGGGCACAACAGCAGGTGATTTTACTAAATTATAATAATTAAAACACGTGACAGAAACCCTCCCAACAAAATACATTTCAAGTAGGTCTTCACAAAAGGGGTGACCCCGACCCCGTTCACATGGGCCTCCCAAATTGAAAGAAGGGAATCTCTTTCCATAGCAAACAGACGATGAAAGACAAGGCGAGCGTTTCATTCTTTATTAGGCTGGCAGTTGGGTATCGCCAATCCATTAGGCCTGCAGCTCTCAACTGGACAAGCTCTTATTTCTAAACCACCAAGGATTTAACCATGTCAGTTAGGGCTTTGCTTGGACTATATTTAAGAAACCTAAAGCCTGCATGCTTCACCCATAAAACTCCTATAAGGACCTCATGCTGCATCAGGCTCTAATTAATCTACAAAGTATTCATAGAATACAGGCTAGTGGGTAGAATGTGATAGATTATAGTCCAGAGCTGAGACCCTAGTTGAATGCCTGTATCAGTTGTATTATTTCAGCCTAAGCACTCAGGATTTCATCCATCTCAGGGCCTATTTTTTCCCCCCAATTTAGCATTTTAAATATGATAGTTGCGTGTGCAGTGTGTGTGTGTGTGTGTGTGTGTGTGTGTGTGTGTGTGTGTGTGTGTGTGTGTGTGTGTGTGTGTGTGTGTGTGTGTGTGTTTGTGTGTCTGTGTGGTGTGTGTCTGTGTGTCTTTGTTAATTAGGGTAGACTTCCCTGTTGCGCGTGCGTGAGAGTTGCTGCGCGAAACAGTGGTGTTATCGGTCCCAACCCGTGCTGGAGAAAAATATTAACTTGTGCCTTCAACTTGTTGAGCCTGACGTGAATATATATATATATATATATTCATATATATATATTCATATGTATATATGTTCTGTGTCTCAGATGTAGAATTTTGTCGCTATATTTAAATAACAACTCTAACCTATGCTGCTCGCTATGTCTGACAAAGGAGAAGAAAACGACAGCACCGAGCTAGCGCAGCTCAGGTGCTCTCCCTGTCCATCTCCACCCGGTCTCCCGGGAACCCCCTCTCCTCCACGGCCGCCGGACTTCTTCTCCAGTCCCCCGGTGCTTCGAGACCCAGCCCCGGCTCCTCAGGACTGCCTCCACCCGTCTCAAGAGGACTGCAAACCTGGGTACTCCCCGCGCTTCACCCCGCCAAAGTTCACCAAGCGCCTGACGAAGACACGCGCTCCGTTCCGCCAAAGTCAGAATTCGCGCCCAGCAGCCACAGCTGTCCCCTCGGCAGCGTTTCAGGACCGCGGACAGCGACTCCCCCGCGGACAGGACCAAGATGATTACACGAACCACTGCGCAGATCCAGATAAGCTACTAGAGCCGCCGCGAGACAGCAGCGAGACCCAGCCACCGTGAGTCCACTCTTTTATTCATTCAGACAAGTTTATACCGTATTCACATATGTGGAAACACAATTAGTAGTTAAAGAAGGATTCAGGAAACTGAATCATGTGGGGTAGTGTATGTATAGGATACTCAAAATGTTATTCACGATGAGTGAATACAGTAATGCCATATTTTTTGATTGCTTATATATTGGGATTGTGCAGACATATTCTACCCAGATATACTCCTCCCATTGGTCTTGTATGGGGCTTTAGTGTTTTCACCCTAGGCTACAGAGAGCACACAGCGGTGGTTAGTGTGTTGTTCAGTGACAGCGTTCTACTGTAGTTCCTTGTTGGTGTGTTGTCCAGTGACAGCGTTCTACTGTAGTTCCTTGTCGGTGTGTTGTCCAGTGACAGCGTTCTACTGTAGTTCCTTGTCGGTGTGTTGTCCAGTGACAGCGTTCTACTGTTGTTCCTTGTCGGTGTGTTGTCCAGTGACAGCGTTCTACTGTAGTTCCCCGGCACCAGTAACTCAATATTTTTAACACGATTACTTTTTGTTATTATTTCTTGCATTGTAATGTTGTATTCTCAGTTAAAATAGTTGAGTGGTCTGTGTTCTTTTTGAAGACTGCGAAGGGGGATTCCATCCCCTAAAATTAATTCCAATAACTAAATAAATCGAACCCCTCAGTCAGATCCAGGGGTCACACTTTATGTGGATAGTCTGGATTGTCCATCTGTAGATGCTCTACAGATGGCCATACTGTCAACAAACTATCTGTTGATAAGCAACTGCTTGCTAAGGTTCGGTTTAGAATAAGGGTCAAGCCTTAACTCTGGCCCTTGACACCAAGGTGAGGGTAACGGATTCTACCACAACAGCGTGTTCGTGGTGCCTGTCTGTCCTTGAGTTGAGAGAGACTTGATTGATACCAGAGAACCGATATATTAACGGCTGGTCGCGTGAGGAACCGAATCAGGGCCACTTGTTGTGCTGAGTCCAACATGTAAATGAGCCCGTATGCAAATGAGCCAGTTTGACAAGATAGCCTATTGGAAATGTAATAGGAGATATTCCCAATGTAGTCCTGCAGTGTGTTTGCGTTTGATCTCTCAGGACCGTGTCTGCTCTTTGATACCGTATCATTCACCTTGAAAGCAATGTCTTTGAATAGAGGAAGCACGCATGCTCTCAGTTAGGTCTGACCAAAGCCCAGGCTGAGACAGAACATTGCTACTTCTTATTCTCTCTTTAATGTAGCTACTGGTCTTTGATCTTCAACTGTTTTTTTTTTAGTGTGTGTGTGTGTGTGAGTTTGTGTGTGTGCGTGTTATTATAGCAAACTGAAACTGAAACAAAAACCAAAACTAATTATGAAAAATCTATTTACTATACTGAAATAAAATAATTAACAAACTAAAACCATACAGAAACTATTATCTTCGACTCCAAAACGAACTAAAATCAAATAAAAACCAACATGAATTATGTTATTTAAAAAATATATATATTTTACTTTGGGTAATAGTAGAATTGGGTTTTCAAATTATCGTTTTTTTCAAGCTAGTGAATGTGGTGGGTAAATGGAGCCAGGAGATGATGTTTCATAAACACCTCGCTTGTTCATCACCATCACTAGTTATCACTATCTAACAGGGAAACAATTGTCTAGGCAGCTAACTTTATTCTTCTTTCATGTACTACTATAGTTAAAAAGCATTGCATTGGTGGAAACATGACAGAGTTTCCTTCACCATATGTTTTGCACTAGTCTCGTCGCTGTTCCTTTAAATTCCAAGTCACATTGAGATTGACTTTATCATTTAAACATAACCTATGACCTGACCTGTGTGTGTGTGTGTGCGTGCGTGACTACAAAGTCTCAGTGGGGCTACTGGTTGTGGAGTTAATGGTTAATGGATGGTTTCTCTGTTCCTCTGAGCCAGCGTAGATAACAGTCACTACATAGTGTTAACTGCTCTGTCAGCCTGCTCACAGCCCAGTGGCATCAAAGGATGTGGGACTGACAACATGAAGAGAGCTCACTGATGCAAAGCTGTGTGTCTGTATGAGTGTGTGCATTGGTACGTGTGTGTGTGTATGTGTATGTGTTTGTGTGCGTGTGTGTGTGTGTGAGAGAGCCATCACAGACTGAGAGAAGCAACAGAGAGAGGACCAGGAATACAAACCTAAACTTCTCCCACCAACCTGTCTTCACAGCTTTCTCATTCATCCATTTCTGCACCTTCTCTCTCTCTTTCTCTTTGTTTTCCCTCTCTCTCTCTCTCTTTCTCTTTGTTTTCCCTCTCTCTCTCTCTCTTTGTTTTCTCTTTGTTTTCTCTCTCTCTTTCTCTTTGTTTTCCCTCTCTCTCTCTCTCTCTCTCTCTCTCTCTCTCTCTCTCTCTCTCTCTCTCTCTCTCTCTCTCTCTCTCTCTCTCTCTCTCTCTCTCTCTCTCTCTCTCTCTCTCTCTCTCTCTCTCTCTCTCTCTCTCTCTCTCTCTCTCTCTCTCTCTCTCTCTCTCTCTCTCTCTCTCTCTCTCTCTCTCTCTCTCTCTCTCTCTCTCTCTCTCTCTCTCTCTCTCTCTCTCTCTCTCTCTCTCTCTCTCTCTCTCTCTCTCTCTCTCTCTCTCTCTCTCTCTCTCTCTCTCTCTCTCTCTCTCTCTCTCTCAATTAAATTCAAATTGCTTTATTGGCATGACGTAACAATGTACATATTGCCAAACCGTACCTTGGAGATTAAGTGATTTAATTTACAATTATAAAAGCTGAAGAACATGCGCACATCCAGGTACTTTCCTCAGGTGCGGAAGTTAAAAGTAAACTCATGGAAAACAGAAAGGAAAACACTGTACACTGCTGCTCATGCTCCCAGGTGGGGCTGGAAGGTCATATATACTGGATATAGGTGGGGGTGGAAGGTCGTATATCCTGGATATAGGTGGGTGTGGAAGATCGTATATCCTGGATATAGGTGGGGGTGGAAGGTCGTATATCCTTGATATAGGTGGGGGTGGAAGGTTGTATATCCCTAACCTGGGATATGGATGCCTGATGAAGGCCTACGGGTCGAAACATTGTAAATAAATATCAACTATGAGCATGAGCAGCAGTGTGCAGTGTTTTCCTTTCATTTACAATTATAACATAATTTAATAAATAATCATCAATATTTTCAACGGGACAACAGTAACAACAATAACCAACGGTCAAAATAACCAACCAACAATAACAATAACAATGGCATAGAGGACATGTGCAGGTTGGTTGGTCTGTCAGACACTGTCACTCATCTTATGGCAGGCAGTAATGTAGTGCGCTGCCAACCCACAGCTCTCTGCGTCCTCCCCCAACAGGACTGGTAGCCTATCCTCATCAGAGAGGTCTTTGAAACCTTGAATAAGGGTTTGAAATTTGGGGAAATTACACTCTCTAATAGTTTTATATTTTTTTCATTTTGTCAGGAAATGCAGCTCTGTCTCTGGTTCTGCAGTGGTGCAATGGTTGCACAGTCTTCCCTCTACAGCAGGGGTGTCAAAGTCAAATGGACGGAGGGCCAAATAAAAAAATCAGCTACAAGACGAGGGCCGGACTGTTCGAATGTTCATTGAAAAATTTTTAAATGACGCATATAGTCTAGTGAACCTAATTGAACCTACTGAAAACCTAACAAATATATTACAATATGATCAGATAAATAAAGCAATATTTTCTTATGGCTCTGTCAGTAATCTTTAATTTTCAACAGACACAAAAGACAAATTTCCTTTATATAAATATCCCCATAACATGAACATTAAATGAAAGAAACCGGTATTCAAGGCACCATCAGTAGACTATATTTTCTATTTTAGCAAAAGTGGGCTAAATTTACTTCAAAGAAAAAACAATAATAGCAATTTTCTATCATCCACTCAACTGAAATATTTTTAAAATATAATTGGATTGAAATACAAAAAAATAAAGTGCAAAAATCTATTAATCAAAAACAACACTTTGTTTAAGGAGAAGTAACATGCAGTGAAAACAAATATTAAATTTTAACTTTTAAACTTGAACTGAGTAAAAACTCTAAATATGTGATTGCACAGTAATGTTCACTTGTTTGAGGTTGAGGGTGATACTTGGTGGTGTCCCATCTTTTCCACAAGTTCATCAATGTTCGGGGTAAGGCTCTGAGCTGAAGAAATCCTCAGAATTGAGTGGAGGTGTTCAGCAGTAAGTCGACTTCTGTGTGATGTTTTGTTCAGGTTCATCAAAGAAAACAGTTGTTCACACAGGTATGTGCTGCCAAACATAGACAACGTTTGAGCAGCCTGGATGCGCAGCTGGGGCATTGTGCCGGGGAGGAAACGGGCGAACTCCGCAGCACCCACTGCCGCATATTTTGCCCTCAGTGCATCATTGCATTGGAGGTCAATCAACTCCATTTGGAGGTTTGGTGGTGAGCTTTCCACGTCAACAGCAAATGGGTTACCGAGCAGTTCCAACCTGCTTTTTTGTGCTTCAAAGTCAGCAAATCGGCGTCGAAAGTCAGCGGCAAGCATACCTATTTTATCAGCCAACTGTGTGCTCGGGAACGCACTGGTAGAGAGCTTCTCTTTCATGGTCTGGCAGCTGGGAAAGTGGCTCAAATTTTCTTTCCGCATCTGCGTCTCCCACAGAGTCAGTTTGGTTTTAAATGCCTTCACTGTACTGTACATATCAGAGATGACACGATCCCGACCCTGCAGCTGCAAGTTTATTGCATTCAGATGACTCGTAATGTCACACAGAAAAGCCATTTCACACAGAAACATTTCGTCTCGGAGTTGTGTTGTGTCTTTCCCTTTGCTGTCCAAGAACAGACAAATCTCCTCACGAAGCTCGAAACATCTTTGAAGCACCTTTCCCTGGCTTAGCCATCGCACCTCTGTGTGATAAGGCAAATCACCATGCTCCGTTTCTAACTCCGTCAGAAATGCCTTGAACTGGCGGTGATTCAAACCTTTGGCTCTGATAAAGTTAACTGTGCGCGTGATGATGCTCATTACATGCTCCATTTTCAAGGCTTTACCGCACAACGCTTCCTGGTGTATGATACAATGATAAGCTGTCAGCTCACCTGTCGCGTTTTCCTCTTGCATCTTTTCCCGTATCTTCGCCACCAGTCCGCTCCTGTGTCCACACATCGCAGGTGCTCCGTCGGTTGTCAAACCCACGAGTTTTTCCCAAGGCAGCTCCATCTCATTTACACATCTTGACACCTCTTCATACAAATCATGCCCCGTAGTTGTGCCATGCATAGGACGTAAAGCCAAAAACTCCTCTGTCACGCTTAGGTTGGAGTCCACTCCGCGGATGAAAATTGACAACTGGGCAATGTCAGAAATGTCGGTGCTCTCATCCACAGCCAAGGAATATGCAATAAAATCTTTTCCCTTTTTCACAAGCTGCTCTTTTAGATTGATGGACAACTGGTCTACTCTCTCGGCAATGGTGTTTCTGCTCAGACTCACATTTAAAAAGAGTTGCCTTTTTTCTGGGCAAACTTCGTCACAAACTTTAATCATGCAGTTTTTGATGAAATCCCCCTCCGTAAATGGCCGGGCTGATTTAGCGATCTCTTCTGCCAAAATAAAACTGGCCTTGACAGCAGCCTGGCCTTGTGATTTGGCTTTTTTGAACAGAGCCTGTCGAGATTTGAGGCCTCGTTTTAATTCCTCTGCCTTTTGTAGCCTTTGTTCCATGTCCATATTCTTGTTTTTGTCCGCGTGTTTCGTTTCATAATGTCGTCTCAGATTATACTCTTTCAGTACCGCCACACTTTCTCCACACAGAAGACACACAGGTTTTCCAGCTACCTTCGTGAACATATACTCCGACTCCCACCTTGTTTGAAACCCCCGGTTCTCAGTATCCACCTTCCGTTTTGCCATTTTTGATGGGTATCTGAAAGTTAATTTTACTGTGATGCTGACGACTGCTGTGCCAATAAATATTGAAATGAAGCAGCCTACTGCTCGGTGCGTCACCTTTGCATTGTGGGAAATGTAGTATTGGTGCGTGTAAAAGATCTGCGGGCTGCCGGCTTGCTGCGGGCCGGTTCTAATAATAAATCAAGATCATCCCAGGGGCCGTAAAAAACCTTCTTGCGGGCCGGATGTGGCCCGCGGGCCTTGACTCTGACATATGTGCTCTACAGGGATCCAGGTTTCCCTGTGTCTACCCTTCTCATGCAGGAACCCCTAGACCCACTCCAATTCGCATACCGCCCCAACAGATCCACAGATGCCGCAATCTCAATTGCACTCCACACTGCCCTTTCCCACCTGGACAAAAGGAACACCTAAGTGAGAATTCTATTCATTGACTACAGCTCAGTGTTCAACACCACAGTGCCAACAAAGCTCATCACTAAGCTAAGGACCATGGGACTAAACACATCCCTCTGCAACTTAGGCAACAACACATCTGCCACGCTATCCTCAACATGGGGGCCCCTCAGGGGTGCGTGCTTAGTCCCCTCCTGTACTCTCTGTTCACCCACGACTGCATGGCCAAGCATGACTCCAACACCATCATTAAGTTTGCTGACGACACAACAGTGGTAGGCCTGATCACAACGATGAGACAGCCTATAGGGAGGAGGTCAGATACCTGGCAGTGTGGTTCCATTACAACAACCTCTATCTCAATGTGAGCAAGGCAAAGGAGCTGATCGTGGACTAAAGGAAAAGGAGGGCAGAACAGGCCCCCATTAACATCGACGGGGCTGAAGTGGAGCAGGTCGAGAGATTCAAGCTCCTCGGTGTCCACATCACCAATGAACTATCATGGTCCAAACACAACAAGACAGTTGTGAAGAAGGCATGACAACACCTTTTCCCCCTCAGGAGACTGAAAAGATTTGTCATGGGCCCCAGATCCTCAAAAAGCTCTACAACTGTACCATCGAGAGCATCCTGATCGGTTACATCACCGTCTGGTATGCAACTGCTCGACATCTGACCATAAGGCACTACAGAGAGTAGCGCATACGGCCCAGTACTTCATTGGGGCCAAGCTTCCTGACATCCAGGACCTATAAGTCATAGTTCTCTCTTCTACCGCACGGCAAGCGGTACCGGAGCGCCACGTCTAGGACCAAAAGGCTCCTTAACAGCTTCTACCCCCAAGCCTCCTCCTTTATTTTTACGCTGTTGCTAGTCGCTGTTTATTATCTATGCATAGTCACTTTACAAATGACCTCTACTAACCTGTATCCCCGCACATTGACTTGGTACCGACACCCCCAATATATATCCTCATTATTGTTATTTTCTTGTGTTACGCTTAGATTTTTTTGGTATTTTTTTAACTCTATTTATTGAACTGCATTGTTGGTGAAAGCTTGTAAGTAAGCATTTCAGCGCATGTGACAAATTATATTTGATTTGATTTAAATGGCAAGGCTGTGCTCACTGAGCCTGTACTTTGTCAAGGTTTTTCTAAGGTTTTAATCCGTAACCATGGTCAAGTAGTTAGCCACGGTGTACTGTTGATTTAGGGCCAGATTGCAATGCATTTTGCTTTGTGCTTGTGTTTCCCAATAGGTAATGTAGTTTTGTTTTGACTGTTGTAATTTCGTTTATTCTGATTGATTGGATGTTCTGGTCTTGAGGCTTCAGGCTGTTAGTAGAACACGTTTGTGAACTCAGCCGCAGGACCAGCTGGATGAGGGGACTGTTTTCTTTGCTCAGCTCTTTTTCTGCCCTGCATGTGTTGTTTGTAGTTTTCCTCTTGACGTGTAGGAGAATCTTACAGACCTCTTACAGACCTCAATGGTTTCAGGCTTTATAGGGGTGTTTGTCCCATTGGGTGAAATCTTGTTTTGAATGTGGAGCCCACACCTCTCTGCCATGAAGTGAAATTAATTCAACGACACATTTAATGACACAAGTTTTAGCCAAATTTTAATATGTATTTCAATTTAAATTTGTTTTGTAATGGTGTAAAATGCCCTGCGTGCTGTCTTTCTCAGGCCATTCAGATCAAATCAAATCTAATTTCAGTTGTCACATGAGCTGAATAGAACAGGTTCACCTTACAGTGAAATGCTGACTTACAAGCCCCTATCCAACAATGCAGTTTAAATAAAAAAGGAAATATATACGGATAAGAATAAGAAATAAAAGTAACAAGTAGTTCAAGAGCAACAGTAAAATAACAATAGCGAGACTATATACAGAGGGGTACCGGTACAGAGTCAATGTATTTGAGGTAATATATATATGTAGGTAGAGTTATTAAAGTGACTATGTATAGATGATACACAGAGAGTAGCAGCGGTGTAAAAGAGGGGGGTGGGAGGGTGATGTAAATAGTCTGGGTGGCCATTTGATAAGGTGTTCAGGAGTCTTATGGCTTGGTGGTAGAAACTGTTTAGAAGCCTCTTGGACCCAGACTTTTCACTCCGGTACCGCTTGCCGTGCGGTAGCAGAGAGAAAAGTCTATGACTAGAGTGGCTGGAGTCTTTGACAATTTTTAGGGCTTTCCTCTGATACCAGCTGTACGCACTACCCTCTGTAGTGCCTTGCGGTCGGAGTTGCCATACCAGGCAGTGATGCAACCAGTCAGGATTCTCTCGATGGTGCAGCTATAGAACCTTTTGAGGATCTGAGGACCCATACCAAATCTGTTCAGTCTCCTGAGGGGGAATAGGTTTTGTCGTGCTCTCTTCACGACTGTCTTGGTGTGCTTGGACCATGTTAGTTTGTTGGTGATGTGGACACCAAGGAACTTGAAGCTCTCAACCAGCCCCGTCGATGGGAATGGGGGCGTGCTTGTTCCTCCTTTTCCTGCAGTCCACAATAATCTCCTTTGTCTTGATCACGTTGAGGGAGAGGTTGTTGTCCTGGCACCACACGGCCAGGTCTCTGACCTCCTCCCTAAAGGCTGTCTCGTCGTTGTTGGTGATCAGGCCTACCACCGTTGTGTCATCGACAAACTTAATGATGGTGTTGGAGTCGTGCCTGGCCGTGCAGTCATGAGTGAACAGGGAGTACAGGAGGGGACTGAGCACGCACCCATGAGGGTGTTGAGGATCAGCGTGGCGGATGTGTTGTTATCTACCCTTACCAACTGGGGGCGGCCTGTCAGGAAGTCCAGGATCTCTGCCTCACTGCCTTCACTGCCTCAGTTTGGTTTCCAGTTGAGGTTATTTTTAAACCTTAGTAATGGGTCTAGTTCCCTGAGATATGGATATTCTCTGGAAAATCATTATTTTTGTCTCAGGGCCCTGATCTGGCCCAGGATCTAGCAGGTCCAGGCTCTGCTGTCAGCCATGTGCTGTGGGTGACAGCAGTCTCTCTCTCTCTCTCTCTCTCTCTCTCTCTCTCTCTCTCTCTCTCTCTCTCTCTCTCTCTCTCTCTCTCTCTCTCTCTCTCTCTCTCTCTCTCTCTCTCTCTCTCTCTCTCTCTCTCTCTCTCTCTCTCTCTCTCTCTCTCTCTCTCTCTCTCTCTCTCTCTCTCTCTCTCTCTCTCTCTCTCTCTCTCTCTCTCTCTCTCTCTCTCTCTCTCTCTCTCTCTCTCTCTCTCTCTCTCTCCCTCTCTCTCTCTCTCCCTCTCTCCCTCTCTCTCTCCCTCTCTCCCTCTCTCTCCCTCTCTCTCCCTTTCTCTCTCTCTCCCTCTCTCTCCCTCTCTCTCCCTCTCTCTCCCTTTAAACTTTAATAATAATACAATTGTGAAAAATATGATTAACCTTCGACCCATGAGGCTTTTGGTCATTGACAGCAGGAAAGGGATACCCCTTGCTTAACCATTTCTATGTCTCTCTCGCCCTCCCTCCCTCCCTCCTCCCCCTTCTCTAGAGTGGAAGCCATGCATCGGAGACACACCACAGTGCGGGAGAAGGGGCGTCGCCAAGCCGTGCGAGGACCCGCCTACATGTTTAACGAGCGTGGCTCGGCCCTGACGCCTGAGGAAGAGGGTTTCCTTGATGCCGCCGAGTACGGCAACATCCCAGTGGTCCGCAAGATGCTGGAGGAGTCCAAGACCCTTAACTTCAACTGTGTGGACTACATGGGCCAGAATGCATTGCAGCTGGCGGTGGGAAACGAACACTTGGAAGTGACTGAGCTGTTGTTAAAGAAGGAGGGGCAAGCCAGAGTGGGTGACGGGCTCCTATTGGCTATATCTAAAGGGTATGTGCGTATTGTGGAAGCCATATTGGGGAACCCGGCATTTAGCCAGGGGCTGCGGCTCTCTTTGAGTCCCCTTGAACAGGAGCTACGGGATGACGATTTTTACGCTTACGACGAAGACGGGACTCGGTTTTCTCACGACGTCACCCCTATCATCCTAGCAGCACACTGTCAGGAATATGAGATTGTACATATCCTGCTCACCAAGGGGGCCCGCATTGAGAAGCCTCATGACTACTTCTGTATGTGCAATGAGTGTGCAGAGAAGCAGAGAAGGGACTCGTTCAGCCACTCGCGCTCCAGGATGAACGCTTATAAAGGGCTGGCCAGTGCTGCCTACCTGTCCCTGTCTAGTGAGGACCCTGTATTCACCTCGCTGGAGCTCAGCAACGAACTGGCCAGACTGGCTAACATAGAGACTGAGTTTAAGGTGAGTTTAACAGGCCAGACTGGCTAACATAGAGACTGAGTTTAAGGTGAGTTTAACAGGCCAGACTGGCTAACATGGAGACTGAGTTTAAAGTGAGTTTAACAGGCCAGACTGGCTAACATAGAGACTGAGTTTAAGGTGAGTTTAACAGGCCAGACTGGCTAACATAGAGACTGAGTTCAAAGTGAGTTTAACAGGCCAGACTGGCTAACATAGAGACTAAGTTTAAGGTGAGTTTAACAGGCCAGACTGGCTAACATAGAGACTGAGTTTAAGGTGAGAGATGATGGAACACAAAACAAAGACAACACACACACGCAAACACACACACAGACACACTAAACAGAAAACACACACACTAGAGACCGAGTTTCAGGAGAGAGATCAGAACACATATATCTTTTTAGTTTAGGCTTTGTTTGCCCTCTTTACGAATGTCTTGGTGTGTTTGGACCATGTGGACCCGATACACACAACAATGGGACTCTCCAGAACTGATTTGATCAGCGGTATGCTTTGATACTTGTGTAGGAACAGAGAGCAGTATCTCTGAGTGAGTGAGTGAGTCTGAGTCTGAGTGTGAGTGAGTGAGTGAGTGAGTGAGGGAGGATCCATATGTTGCCAGTAGGATTTTCTTTTTTTTTTTTTGAATTTTACCCCTTTTTCTCCCCAATTTCATGGTATCCAATTGTTGTAGTAGCTACTATCTTGTCTCATCGCTACAACTCCCGTACGGGCTCGGGAGAGACGAAGGTTGAATGTCATGCGTCCTCCGATACACAACCAACCAAGCCGCTGCTTCTTTAACACAGGGCACATCCAACCCGGAAGCCAGCCGCACCAATGCGCCGGAGGAAACACCGTGCACCTGGCCACCTTGGCTAGCATACACTGCGCCCAGCCCGCCACAGGAGTCGCTGGTGCGCGATGAGACAAGGACACCCCTACCGACCAAGCCCTCGCTAACCCGGGCGACGCTAGGCCAATTGTGCGTCGCCCCACAGACCTCCCGGTCGCGGCCGGTTACGACAGAGCCTGGGCGCGAACCCAGGACTCTGATGGCACAGCTGGCGCTGCAGTACAGCGCCCTTAACCACTGCGCCACCCGGGAGGCCCCCTCCAGTAGGATTTTCTGCTCCATCATCTGCTGTAATGATCGATCTTCTCTGCTAGGAGTCTTTGGCTCAGGACTGAGGCTGGTTTGCTTTTCTGACTCACTACTTCTACACACACACACACATGCATGCATGCAGAAACATACACCAGGTGCATTCAGAAAGTATTCAGACCCCTTTTCCCACATTTTGTTACATTACATCCTTATTCTAAAATTGATTAAATAAAAAAAGATTCCTCATCAATCTACACACAATACCCCATAATGACAAAGAGAAAACAGGTTTTTAGAAATGTTTGCAAAATTATAAAAAATACAAAATAAAATATCTTCTTTACTAAAGAATTCAGACCCTTTGTTGTGAAACTCAAAATTTAGCTCAGATGCATCCTGTTTCCATTGATCATCCTTGAGATGTTTCTACAACTTGATTGGAGTCCACCCGTGGTCAATTAAATTGATTGGACATGATTTGGAAATGCACACACCTGTCTACATAAGGTCCCACAGGTGACAGCATGTCAGAGCAAAAACCAAGCCATGAGGTTGAAGTAATTGTCCATAGAGCTCCGAGACAGGATTGTGTCATGGCACAGATCTGAGGAAGGGTACCCAAACATTTCTGCAGCATTGAAGGTTCCCAAGAACACAGTGACCTCCATCATTCTTAAATGGAAGAAGTTTGGAACCACCAAGACTCTTCCTAGAGCTGGCCGCCCGACCAAACTGAGCAACTCCTCAGTAAAAGGCACATGACAGCTTGCTTTGAGTTTGCTAAAAGGCACCTAAAGGACTCTGACTATGAGAAACAAGATTCTCTGGTCTGATGAAACCAAGATGGAACTCTTTGGCCTGAATACCAAGCGTCACGTCTGGAGGAAACCTGGCACCATCCCTACGGTGAAGCATGGTGGTGGCAGCATCATGCTGTGGGGATGTTTTTCAGCGGCAGGGACTGGGAGACTAGTCAGGATCAAGAGAAAGATGAATGGGGCAAAGTATAGAGAGATCCTTGATGTAAACCTGCTCCAGAGCGCTCTTGGCCTTAGACTGGGGTGAAGGTTCACCTTCCAACAGGACAATGACCCTAAGCACACAGCCAAGACAACGCAGGAGTGGCTTCGGGACTCTGAATGTTCTTGAATGGCCCAGCCAGACCCTGGACTTGGAACACGATCTAACATCTCAGTAGAGACCTGAAAATAGCTGTGCAGCGACACTCCCCATCAGAGGATCTGTTTGTTCCTTTGAGAGGATTTGAGAGGATTTGCATAGAAGAATGGGAGAAACTCCCCAAATACAGGTGTGCTAAGCTTGTAGCGTCATACCCAAGACGACTCGAGGCTGTAATCGCTGCCAAAGGGTCTGAATACTTATGTAAATGTGATATTTATCATAATTATTTTTCTGAAAACCTGTTTTTACTTTTTCATTATGGGGTATTGTGTGTAGATTGATGAATAAAAATGTAGAATAATTTTAGAATAAGGCTGTCACATAACAAAATGTGGATAAAGTCAAGGGGTCTGAATACTTTCCAAAGGCACTGTATACACTCATACTGTACACACGTTAACGTGTTAACAGCACACAATTGGATCTTGAGTTTCATGCTGCAGTGTGGGATATACAGCCACAAGGACAGGAACATGATTTAAGCCCAGAAGCTATGGGAGGGAGGGGAGGCAGAGGGGAACATTTTGGCATTGGGGGGGTCAGGTAAAGTGAGGAGAAGGGTGCAGTCCAGACGGGTGCTTGGGTCGGCATTTGTCGTGACTAGAGCTGTCTGTCTGTCTGCTTCCCTGTAAATGAGAAATAGTCTCCTGGGGGATGTAGTTCTATTACCCTCCATCTCTCTCATTACACATTCATTATAACCCATCTCGCTCTCTCTCCTCCCTCTCTCTCTCCAATCTTCTCTCTCCCTCTCACTCTAACCTCCCTCTCATCCTCCATCTCTCTCCTTACACATTCATTATAACCCATCTCGCTTTCTTTCCTCCCTCTCCCTCTCTCTCCTCCCTCTCCCTCTATCTCCTCCCTCTCATCCTCCATCTCTCTCATTACACATTCATTATAACCTGTCTCACTCTCTCCTCCCTCTCCCTCTCCAATCTTCTCTCTCCCTCTCACTCTAACCTCCCCCTCATCCTCCATCTCTCTCTCCCTCTCACTCTAACCTCCCTCTCATCCTCCATCTCTCTCATTACACATTCATTATAACCCATCTCGCTCTCTCTACTCCCTCTCATCCTCCATCTCTCTCCCTCCCTCTCACTCTAACCTCCCTCTCATCCTCCAATCTTCTCTCTCCCTCTCACTCTAACCTCCCTCTCATCCATCTTTCCCTCTCTCTAACCTCTATTTCAATGAAAGGAAGGACATGACGAATCTAACAGGTGCAGTTGCCACCAGTGATGTCATTGCCCTCTGCAGTGTTTGTGTGGTTATGTGCAGTATCAGCCCTGTTTTTATTTTTTAAATTTAATTAGGCAAGTCAGTTAAGAACAAATTCTTATTTTCAATGACGGCCTAGGAACAGTCGGTTAAATGCCTTGTTCAGGGGCAGAAAGACATATTTGTACCTTATCAGCTCGGGGCTCGAACTTGCAACCTTTCGGTTACTAGTCCAACACTCTAACCACAAGGCTACGCTGCCGCCTGGCTGTTGTCCCGGGTGATGTTGACAAGGTGTCATATATTGTCCAAGTGGGTTAAGGTGATAGGGACAACACACAATGTGGTCCTAATGTTAGGGATAGGGATTGTAGCAGACAATGTGTCTATGGTAGAGATAAGACTAGGGTCATAGTGTTATATGTGTGTTCATTTTGATGCTGTGAATTTGATGCAGATAATTTGTAACAAGTCCCACATTCATCTTACATTAGTTTGGCTTTGTCTGTCCCCCGACCGGCTAGACAGGTCCATCGCTCTCCTGTAGTGTCCCTGGACAGGACAGACAGACACACACACACACATGCATACACACACTCAGTATCAATGAATCAGAATCACCTTAATTCACACATACATGATCAATGTTTCAATTGTTTCAAGGCTTAAAAATCCTCTTTAACCTGGCTCCTCCCCTTCATCAGAATCCGAGTCACCTTTATTCACCAATTATATTTCCACATACTGAGAGTTTTACTTGGTGGTATGGTGCTGCTAGTGATAGACACCATACGGAGAGTTTTACTTGGTGATATGGTGCTGCTAGTGATAGACACCATACTGAGAGTTTTACTTGGTGATATGGTGCTGCTAGTGATAGACAACATACTGAGAGTTTTACTTGGTGATATTGTGCTGATATAGCAGTGAACTTTAGACACAGATTAAACCACAAAGACCAGGGAGGTTTTCCAATGGCTCACAAAGAAGAGCACCTATTGGTAGATGGGTCAAAATAAAAAAAAACAGATGTTGAATATCCTTTTGAGCATGGTGAAGTTATTAATTACATCAATACAATACACCCAG
The DNA here is from genome assembly GCF_045791955.1 of Oncorhynchus clarkii lewisi. Lineage (NCBI taxonomy): Eukaryota > Metazoa > Chordata > Actinopteri > Salmoniformes > Salmonidae > Oncorhynchus > Oncorhynchus clarkii. Next base: position 25,901,721 of record NC_092177.1, read on the forward strand.
TCACTACAAAGATACAGGCATCCTTCGTAACTCAGTTGCCAGAGAGGAAGGAAACTTCTCAGGGATTTTACCATGAAGCCAATGGTCACTTTAAAACAGTTACAGAGTTTAACGGCTGTGATAGGGGGACACCGAGATGGATCACCAACATAGTAGTTACTCCACAATACGAACCTAAGTGAAAAAAAGAAAGCCTATACTAAATAAAAAATATTAAAAATATGCATTTCAGTCTCTGTCGACATTTAGCTCGACAAACCATTTTGACTGGTCCTGGAGGCATTGGTTGGCAGATTTGGTATGTTTTCGTGCAAATGAAATATACTGATGGATTCTTTGTTGTGTGCACGCATGTTCATGTCCACACGCATGGGGGTGAGTGCATGTGTCAAGCTTGAATTTGTGGGTGTGTGGTTGTTTGTTTATGAGTGTTTATGTGTGTGTTAGCATATCTGAGGGACCTCAAGCACTGGCCTGCAGAGCTCTGTGGGGTTCAAGGGAGCACATAAGGAGGCGGGAGTATGGAAGGATGGAAGAAGGAGCAATGGGTGAATGGATGAACGAGGCAGAGAAATATAAGAATGAGATAGGAAGAGATATTTGGGGTTTAGAGAGGGAGAGGGAGTGTTTGGAAAATGAATCAAAATGTTTGTGAAAGAGAGATGGCACAATATGAAGGGATGGGAGAGAAGGAGAGGGGGAGTGTGATGTCAGAGCTGAAAGCTGTGAAATTGTCTCCAGAGCTGCACCTGGTTTTCCAACGGCTAGTCAAGTCATTATACAAACACTAGCTGCACAGGAACTTTCTACCACTCATCTCTCTACAGGAACATTCTACCATTCATCTCTCTCTTTTCTCCCTCTACAGGAACATTCTACCACTCTCATCTCTCTCTTCTCTCCCTCTACAGGAACATTCTACCACTCTCATCTCTCTCTTCTCTCCCTCTACAGGAACATTCTACCACTCTCATCTCTCTCTTCTCTCCCTCTACAGGAACATTCTACCACTCTCATCTCTCTCTTCTCTCCCTCTACAGGAATATTCTACCACTCTCGTCTCTCTCTTCTCTCCCTACACAGGAACATTCTACCACTCTCATCTCTCTCTTCTCTCCCTCTACAGGAACATTCTACCACTCATCTCTCTCTTCTCTCCCTACACAGGAACATTCTACCACTCATCTCTCGCGTCTCCTTATCTCCTGCTCCTTTAACCTGTTGCGACGACCAAACCCGGATCCGGGATTCTATTTATAGACCTAAGCTCATTACCATAACGCAACGTTAACTATTCATGAAAATCGCAAATGAAATGAAATAAATATGCTAGCTCTCAAGCTTAGCCTTTTGTTAACAACACTGTCATCTCAGATTTTCAAAATATGCTTTTCAACCATAGGAAAACAATCATTTGTGTAACAGTAGCTAGCTAGCGTAGCATTTAGCGTTAGCATTAGCGTTAGCATTAGCGTTAGCATTTAGCAGGCAACTATCACAAAAACAAGTAAAGCCTTCAAATAAAATAACTTACCTTTGAAGAACTTCTGATGTTTTCAATGAGGAGACTCTCAGTTAGATAGCAGATGCTCCGTTTTTCCTAAAAGATTCTTTGTGTATTAGAAATAGCTCCGTTTTGTACATCACATTTGGCTACCAAAAAAAAAAAAAAAAAAAAAAAAAAAAAAACGAAAATTCAGCCCTCAAAACGCGAACTTTTTTCCAAATTAACTCCATAATATCGACTGAAACATGGCAAACGTGGTTTAGAATCAATCCTCAAGGTGTTTTTCCACATATCTCTTCAATGATATATCCTTCGTGGAAGCCTGGTTTCTCCTTGCTCTCAAATGGAAAAATAATTGCACCTGGCTTTACGCTCCAATTTCGACGCAGGGACACCAGGCGGACACTTGGAAAATGTAGTCTCTTATGGTCAATCTTCCAATGATATGCCTACAAATACGTCACAATGCTGCTAACACTTTGGGGGAACGACAGAAAGTGTAGGCTCATTCCTTGCGCAATCACAGCCATATAAGGAGACAATGGAAAACAGAGCTTCAGAAATTCTGATCATTTCCTGGTTGATGCATCATCTTGGTTTCGCCTGTAGAATGAGTTCTGGGGCACTTACAGACAATATCTTTGCAGATTCTGAAACTTCAGAGTGTTTTCTTTCAAAAACTGTCAAGAATATGCATAGTCGAGCATCTTTTCGTGACAAAATATCGCGCTTAAAACGGGAACGTTTTTTATCCAAAAATGAAATAGCGCCCCTAGAGATCAAAGAGGTTAAGGGGGGGCTGAAATTCCTGATTTAGCCTGGGTTTCAATTTTCCTCATTAGGAAATGCGACTGAGAGAAATATTTGAGTCTTGGAGGTGTGCTTTGACGTGCGTGTCTCTTGTGTGTGTGTTGTAACAAGGGAAGTGTTTGTACTTTCACTATGCCAAAATGGAAACCCAAATAGTCACTCCCCCATCTAGAAACAGTCTAACCAGGTCTTGTTTCTGGAAGTAGCCTCTAGGCTAGCTAGGAAGCTAGTCAACTTTTTCCCCCAATTAGTTTCAATCAGCCATGGGTGACCGTGGCAAAGTTGGTAATACTTTGGATAGCATATCTATGGGGCTAGTTAGGGATCATCAATAAATTGCACAGTGTAAATGGAACAATATTTTCATGCTGCACATCTTTTAGTTATCTTATTAAATGCTTTCAATATTTGTAGATTCATTTTTACAATTTAGAGTTGGTTAGAGGTTTTTAAGTCATTGAAATGTTCTTGACGTTTTAAGCTATTGACATTTAAAAATATTGTTGCATGTACATTGTGTCATTTACTGATGGTCCCTTACTATCCCCACATATGGATATCAGATGTCAAACCAAATTGACCATGGGTAATATGATTGGGTCGTGTGCAGCTGCACTCCAAATTAATGATTACTTGAGTGCTGCCAGCTGTGGGAAGGATTGAAATGAACCCAACCCAAGGAAAGCTCAGTACCTTTCATTATGTGACATACAATCTTTTCCAAATGGTCTTGCAGATCTCACTTTTGTAGAAGTCTGACTTTATGACCAAAATTATCCTATTAACTCTAAGGTCGATGTCCGCACCCCGCGGAAATCTTATAAACATAATACAAATTACCCATAAAAATCTGTCAGTTTAAACTAGAGATATTTGTTGTTTTGCATTGTATCGACAACATCCGCCTATGTAACACCATCTGCGGTGAAAGGTGACCAAGCCAGAGTGGACTACTCTACCGGAGCGTCCGAATGGTTTGGCCTACAAACTATTATGACCTCTCACTAACACGATGGTGTGTGTTCTCTATGACCCCCACAAGCATCTTGGGACTTGTCTGAAGTTGGTACAGCTGATCTGCCAACTTCTGTCTGTAGCGTCTGAGCAGTTTGGGCTACACACTACTATGACCCATCTGTGTAAAGGTGAGGTTTTACTCTAGGACGCCCACAGGCCTCAGAAGACTGATCAGAAGGTCCCCCGGTAGCAGTTGAACAAATAACTGGAGCATATATGGACACTGGTTAGTTCCAAAAATAAGGGGTTAACACATGTCCAAAAAAAATAACACATTTTTCCTGATCTTTGTTATGTTTCTCAGATAAAGGACAGACACTCAAAACAAACTTCCTTTGTATTTTTGGGGGACTATCTGTTGTTGCATGTAGTGAATCTGTTAGTCAATGCGTTTGTATGGGCAAATAGGAAGGCCAAAAATAATGTTTAATCAAATGTTTTTTTGCTATTTTTTTTAACACTTCAAATCAAATAGCTAAATGATTGTTAGTTTGACCTTCTTAAAACAATTCCATATAACTTAGTAGAACACCCCCCCCCCCCATATTGATTCCACATAGACTGTTTTCTATCAGAGAAGTTGTTCATATCTTTCAGTTGCTCTTTAATAGCCTCCAGAATTTATGCTGCAGTAGTTTATGTGTCGGGGGCTAGGGTCGGTCTGTTATATCTGGAGTATTTCTCCTGTCTTATCTGGTGTCCTGTGTAAATGTAAGTATGTTCTCTCTAATTCTCTCTTTCTTTCTTTCTCTCGGAGGACCTGAGCCCTAGGACCATGCCCCAGGACTACCTGGCATGATGACTCCTTGCTGGCCCTAGTCCACCTGGCCATGCTGCTGCTCCCGTTTCAACTGTTCTGCCTGCGGCTATGGAACCCTGACCTGTTCACCAGACGTGCTACCTGTCTGTCCCAGACCTGCTATTTTCAACTCTCTAGAGACAGCAGGAGTGGTAGAGATACTCTTAATGATCGGCTATGAAAAGCCAACTGACATTTACTCCTGAGGTGCTGACTTGCTGCACCCTCCACAACTACTGTGATTATTATTATTTGACCCTGCTGGTCATTTATGAACATTTGAACATCTTGGCCATGTTCTGTTATAATCTCCACCCGACACAGCCAGAAGAGGACTGGCAACCCCTCATAGCCTGGTTCCTCTCTAGGTTTCTTCCTAGGTTTGGCCTTTCTAGGGAGTTTTTCCTAGCCACCGTGCTTCTGCACCTGCATTGCTTGCTGTTTGGGGTTTTAGGCTGGGTTTCTGTACAGCACTTTGATATATCAGCTGATGTAAGAAGGGCTATATAAATACATTTGATTAATATCTCTTTCCTTCTCCCTCCCCTTTTCTCTCCTCTCTTTCCATCCTTGCTATTTTCATGTATCCCTTTCTCGGCCTCAATCTCTATCCTCCCACCATTCAACCTCCCCCTCACTTCCTTTCTCTCTCTCCATAGAATGACTACAGAAAGTTGTCCATGCAGTGTAAGGACTTTGTCGTGGGGGTGTTGGACCAGTGCAGAGACACAGAGGAGGTGGAGGCCATCTTGAACGGTGACGTGGACAATTCCCCGCCCAGCGAAAACAACCGGCCCTGCCTCGAACGCGTCAAACTGGCCATTAAATATGAGGTCAAAAAGGTGAGAAACCCTAACCAGGACTGCAACCTGACTGCATTGCTTGACACTGTTGTAAATGACTAACGTTACATTTTGTTTTAGTTTACATGCCAGTATTTATCTGAAAGTATCAGTGGTGTAAAAAGTACCCAATTTTCATACTTGAGTAAAAGTAAAGATACATAAAAAAAATATACTTAAGTATCAAAAGTCAAAGTACAAGTATAAATCATTTCAAATTCCTTATATTAAGCAAACCAGATGGCCATATTTTCTATTTTTTTAATTAACAGATTGCCACAGCCAAGCTCCAACACTCAGATATCATTTACAAGCGAAGCATGTGTTTAGTGAGTCCATCTGTCACAATCGTCGTAGTGAGCGGACCAAGGGCGCAGCGTGATGGAAGTTCCACATCTTTATTACGGTGAAACTTTAAACAAAAACAATAAACCAATAACAAAATGTGAAAGTAGTGGTGCACAAACACAAAACAATATCCCACAAACACAGGTGGGAAAAATGGCTACCTAAATATGATCCCCAATTGGAGGCAACTATTACCAGCTGCCTCTAATTGGGAACCATACAAAACACCAACATAGAAAATTTAAACTAGAACACCCCCTAGTCACGCCCTGACCTACTACACCATAGAGAACCAAGGGCTCTCTATGGTCAGGGCGTGACACCATCAAATCAGAGATAGTAGGGATGACCAGGGATGTTCTTTGTGCTTGAATTTGACCATTTTCCTGTCCTGCCAAGCATTTAAAAAGTAATGAGTACTTCTGTATCTCGTTTCAGGAGAAGAACCAGATGCAAACAGTGTCAAAGTAACAAAAGTGTAATGCTAGAACAGGGGGCAGGCAAAACGACAGGTCAATGGCAGGCAGAGGTCAGTAATCCAGATCAGAGTCCATAAAGAACAGAACTGCAGGCAGTCTCGGGGTCAGGGCAGGCAGAGGTCAATAATCTAGGGTGGTGTGACAAGGTACAGAATGGCAGGTAGGCTCAGGGTCAGGGCAGGCAGAAATGCTCAAAACCAGGAAAACTAGTAAACAGGAACTATAACAAGATAGGTGCAAGGGGAAAACCAATGGTAGGCTTGACGAACAAAACAAACTGGCAACAGACAAACATAGAACACAGGTGTAAATACACTGGGGATAACAGGGAAGATGGGCAACACCTGGAGAGGGGTGGAGACAAGCATAAAGACAGGTGAAACAGATCAGGGTGTGACACTTTTGGGTGTCAGGGGAAATGTACATCCTTTTCATTAGGAACGTAGTGAAGTAAAAGTAAAAGTTGTCAAAAATATAAATAGTGAAGTAAAGTACAAAATAACCCCAAAAACTACTTAAGTAGTATTTTAAAATAGTTTTGCTTAAGTACTTTACACCACTGGATAGCATTGATTGTACATAAAGCATTTGACTGCATTTGTCTGTTGGACCTTATTGTTAACTGCTGTAATTGTATGCGAAAATTTGGATTTAGGTTCAATCTAGACAATTCAGGGAGAGCATTGGATCAGTGATGTAGTATTGCAGTAGTGATGCAGCACACACATCTCGTGTGTGTGTGTGTGTGTGTGTGTGTGTGTGTGTGTGTGTGTGTGTGCGTGTGTGTGTGCGTGTGTGTGTCCCAAGGCCTGGTAGCGTTTGTAAATATCAGACTATCGAGCCTGTCTCAGAGTGCTTATCCCTCTCATACCAAAAGTGTTTCAGCTAAATGTCAAACCACATCAACTCTCCCTTCATTACCCGGGAGTCACAGAGACTGACACACACAAACACATACACACACTCATACACACACAGTTCAAAAATAAACGTATGCATGTTTATCTGACCCTATGGTTGATCATCCTGTATTGAAACATCATGAGACATTAGTACCATCAGGGCTCATATCATCTAAGCCATAATAATGTATACTCCAGCCTGTCTGGAAGCATCCGGGGACACAGTAGAGTGTAGTGTATGGGCTGTTTTCCCAAAGCAGGGGAGCGTGGCCACAGCAGTGTGTTAATCAACCTGCCAGACTGGCCCCCGATACTAGTGTGTAAACTGAGGGAAACAGACATACACACACACACACACACTTAGAGGGTGTCTCAGGGAGAGTTGGGATATGCAAAAAAACACATTTCCAAATCACAGATATTATTATATTATGCACAATTGTGCATGTGTTAAACAGGACAAATATAAGCACCCACGAAATGATGAACTATTATTAGTCATTACAGACGGAGAATAGCTGACAGGAACAACAGATCCATTTAAAGTGAAGACCTTTCCAATGGTGCACTGCTGCTGAAGAGTTTAAATTATTTTAAAAGTTGGAATTTGCCAGCAAATGTTTGTGATTTGTATCCAACTTGACTGCAGGGAACTGACTGAACCTTTTATTCTTGGCTTGTTTATTGCTCAAATCAAATCGAATTGTATTAGTCACATGCGTCGAATATAACAGTGAAATGGAGTTTAAAAAAAATATGAATAAGAATAAGAAAAAAAAAGTAACAAGTAATTAAAGAGCCGCAGTAAAATAACAATAGCAAGACTACATACAAGGGGATACCTGTACAGAGTCAATGTGCAGGGGCACCGGTGTCGAGGTAAAATGTACGTGTCGGTAGAGTTATTAAAGTGACTATGTATAGATGATAAAAACAGAGAGTAGCAGCGGTCTAAAAGAGGGGGGTGGGGGGTAATGTAAATAGTCTGGGTGGCCATTTGATTAGGTGTTCAGGAGTCTTATGGCTTGGTGGTAGAAGTCGTTTAGAAGTCTCTTGGACCTAGACTTGGCGCTCCGGTACCGCTTGCTATGCGGTAGCAGAGAGAACAGTCTATGACTAGAGTGGCTGGAGTCTTTGACAATTTTTAGGGCCTTCCTCTGACACCGCCTGGTATAGAGGTCCTGGATGGCAGGAAGCTTGTCCCCAGTGATGTACTGGGCTGTACGCACTACCCTCTGTAGTGCCTTGAGTTTGGAGGCCGAGCAGTTGCCATACCAGGCAGTGATGCAACCAGTCAGGATTCTCTCGATGGTGCAGCTGTTGAACCTTTTGAGGAGCTGAGGACCCATGCCAAACCTTTTCAGTCTCCTGAGGGGGAATAGGTTTTGTCGTGCCATCTTCACAACTGGCTTGGTGTGCTTGGACCATGTTAGTTTGTTGGTGATGTTGACACCAAGGAACTTGAAGCTCTCAACCAGCTCCACTTCAGCCCAGTTGATGAGAATGTGGGCGTGCTTGGTCCTCTTTTTCCTGCAGTCCACAATCATCTCCTTTGTCTTGATCACGTTGCGGGAGAGGTTGTTGTCCTGGCACCACACAGCCAGGTCTCTGACCTCCTCCCTAAAGGCTGTCTTGTCGTTGTCGGTGATCAGGCCTACCACTGTTGTGTCATAGGCAAACTTAATGATGGTGTGCCTGGCCGTGTAGTCATGAGTGAACAGGGAGTACAGGAGGGGACTAAGCACGCACCCCTGAGGAGCCCCTGTGTTGAGGATCAGCGTGGCGGATGTGTTGTTACCTACCCTTATCACCTGGGGGCTGCCCAACAGGAAGACCAAGATCCAGTTGCAGAAGGAGGTGTTTAGTCCCAGGATCCTTAGCTTATTGATGAGCTTTGATGGCACTGTGGTATTGAACGCTGAAATGTAGTCAATGAATAACGTACTCACAATAGCGTTCCTTTTGTCCAGGTGGGAAAGGGCAGTGTGGAGTGCAATAGATATTCATCATCTGTCGATGTGTTTTGGCAGTATGCAAATTGGAGTAGGTCTAGGGATTTCCGGATAATGGTGTTGATGTGAGCCATGACCAGACTTTTCAAAGCAATTAATGGCTACAGACGTGAGTGTTACGGGTTGGTAGTCACTTAGGCAGGTTACCTTAGTGTTATTGGGCACAGGGACTATGGTGGTCTGCTTAAAACATGTTGGTATGACAGACTCGGACAAGGAGAGGTTGAATTGTCAGTGAAGTTTGAAAATGCCAATTGGTCAGCGCATAATCGCAGTACACGTCCTGGTTATCCGTCTGGCCCTGTGGCCTTGTGAATGTTGACTTGTTTAAAGGTCTTCTCACATTGGCTGTGGAGGGCGTGATCACACAGTTTTCCGGAACAGCTGGTGCTCTCATGCATGTTTCAGTGTTATTTGCCTCGAGGCAAGAATAGAAGTAGTTTAGCTCATCTGGTAGGCTCGTGTCACTGGGCAGCTCTCAGCTGTGCTTCCCTTTGTAGTCTGTAATGGTTTTCAAGCCCTGTCACATCCGACGAGCTTCAGAGCCGGTCTACTACAATTCAATCTTAGTCCTGTAATAACACTTTTCCTGTTTGATGGTTTGTCGGAGGGCATAGCGGGATTTCTTATGAGCTTCTGGGTTAGGATCCCGCTCCTTGAAAGCGGCAGCTCTAGCCTTTAGCTCAGTGCAGGTGTTGCCTGTAATCTGTGGCTTCTGCTGTAGCTATATGACTGTAGTTTTAATTATTTTATACAGTTCATGGCCCACACTTCCTGTTAGCAAGAGTAAGAACTCACCCACAATTCCTGTCAGCAGGAGCAAGAACTTTGTGCTTTGCTAATATACAGTAGCCGTCTTTATGTAAGTGTGGGACAGTGTGTTTTCATCTCTCTCTCTCTCTCTCTCTCTCTTTCTCTCTCTCTCTGTTTTTAAATTATATTTAGTGTGTTTCCATCTCTCCCTCTCTCTGTCTGTAGTTTGTGGCCCATCCTAACTGCCAGCAGCAGCTGCTGACTATCTGGTATGAGAACCTGTCAGATCTGAGGCAGCAGTCCATCGGAGTCAAGTGTTGGACCGTTCTGGCGGTCAGCTTGGGACTGCCCTTTCTGGCTCTCGCCTACTGGATCATGCCCTGCAGCAAGGTAATGAATGTATGCAGACGCACCTACAGTATACACACACACACCTGTGTGCTTAAGTGCACACACAGACAATGTGGGGTGTGTGTGTGTGTGTGTGTGTGTGTGTGTTTGACACCTGGCGTGTGGGAGCAGTAATACCCTTGTGGGGGTTCTAGGGGCTGTTGTCAGTAAGATGATTTCTAACCAATGGAAGACAGACAGTTAGAGAGGCAACTCCTCCTATAGCAGGAGGAAGACACTGTAAATATCACACAGAGAGAGAGAGAGAGAGAGAGAGAGAGAGAGAGAGAGAGAGAGAGAGAGAGAGAGAGAGAGAGAGAGAGAGAGAGAGAGAGAGAGAGAGAGAGAGAGAGAGAGAGAGAGAGAGAGAGAGAGAGAGAGAGAGAGAGAGAGAGAGAGAGAGAGAGAGAGAGAGAGAGAGAGAGAGAGAGAGAGAGAGAGATGGACAGAGACTAAGGGGAAAGATGGGAGATTTACAGGGAGACTGAGGGAGTCTGAGAGAGAGAGATGGAGGGAGTATGGCTGGAGGGGGTGATCAGAGATGGTCTCTGCTGATGATGTCTGTAATCATTACGTTTAATAGGACCATATCAGGGTCCAGTCACCCCTTTTACCCCTGCTAACACCTACTGAGAGAGACACAGGCAGCCAAGACCCCTCCACACTGAGAAGTACAGAAGGATCTCTCCCTACCGCAATCTGCTGAGAATCCAAATGGAACCTTATATTTTCTCCCTATATAGTGCACTACGTTTAGTAAAAAGTAGTCCATTACATTATAGGAATATGGTGCAGTTTGGGACGTAGCTAGTTCCTGTTCAGAGTAAACAGATGTAAACAGATGGGAAAGACACACACCTGATTGATTTGGTTAAGATGGCAATGTGGCGGCAGGTAGTCTAGCACTTAGAGCGTTGGATCAGTTACAGAAAGGCAGCTGGTTCGAATCCCACAAATCTGCCGATGTGCCCTTGAGCAAGACACTTACACCTAATTGCGTCTGTAAGTCGCTCTGGATAAGAGTGTCTGCTATATGACTGATGTAAATGTGGTGATCAACACCCTTGATGTACTGTTGGTTGATGTGGGACACGCACACAGCACAATGGCTGTGTGTTAAATGAACAAGCTTGCATGTTAATATTTACAAATACATGTGCCTGTGATTTTGAGTGCATAGTTTTGAATGTTCAGTGTGTCGATCTGCATCCCTCTGAAGCATAACTGTGTTTGTGTTGGTGTGCCACTCTGTACCTGTAGAATACACAACCAGATTCATATTTCACACACACTGTCTTATTTAGTGTTTTCTCTTCAGACTTCAGATTTCTGGACATGGGCCACTAGAGGGTCAATAAAATAGAAGTTCTGTTAGCTACCCTCCAATGGAGAATTGTTCTATTCAGTTGACAGGAGTATTGAGTCTGACTCCAATTCTGACTTAGCTGATCCCTAAGTCTGACTTAACTGAATATGTTTTGTTTTTCAGCCTCAGGTTAGAGAATACAGTCCACACTAGTTCCACTAAGTCAGTTTATTATGACACCTCCTGACAGTGATACTGTTTCTTTGCAATATCATGTACACATTTAACATGGATTTATTACATTTAAGCAATAAGGCACCTCTATGGTTTGTGGTATATGGCTAATATATCACGACTAAGGGATGTTCTTAGCACGAAGGAACGCAGAGTGCCTGGATGCAGACCTTAGCCGTGGTATATTGGCCATAGCCCACAATCCCCTGAGGTGCCTTGTTGCTGTTATAAACTTGTTACAAACATAATGACAGCAGTAACAATACATGTTTTGTCATACCTGTGGTATATGTTCTGATATACCACAGCTGTCAGCCAATCAGCATTCAGGGCTTATAACTACATTTGAACCATTTAGTAAACACTTTTATCCAGAGGGACTTACGCTTAGTGCATTCATCTTAAGATAGCGAGGCAAGACATCCATATCACAGTCATAGTGAGTCGACATTCTCCTCGATAAAGCAGCTATGTGTAAAAAAAGACTAATACAGCTGTTGTATGTTTTGACCCTGTTTGTTTTAGTTGGGTCAGATCCTGAGAAGTCCTTTCATGAAGTTTGTGGCCCACGCCGTGTCCTTCACCATCTTCCTGAGCCTGCTGGTCATCAACGCCTCAGACCGCTTTGAGGGGGTCAAGAACCTGCCCAACGAGACCATCACTGACCACCCTCGTCAGGTGTTCCGGGTCAAGACCACTCAGTTCTCCTGGACGGAGATGCTGATCATGAAGTGGGTGCTGGGTGAGTAGGGGAGAGGGAGAGAAGGGGATAGAGGTAAGAGGGGAGGAAATGAGGGGGGTAAGAGGAAGAATGTGAGGGAATGGATTTAAGAGAGAAAGAAGGAAAGGATGGTGGATGGAGAGAAAGAAATAGGAAAAGAGAAAGAAAGAGAGTGGTACCCACAAACATAAGATCAATCATTACAAAAGAATCCACTGGTTTCTCCGTCTCTTCTCCCCCCCCCCCCCCCCCCTCACTCTCTCTCAATTAAATGTACATTTATTCCATTTCAATTTAAGGGCTTTTATTGCCATGGAAAACAACAGCAAGTGAAATAGATAATACACAAATGTGAAATGAAAAAAGAAGTGAAACAGTGAATGTTACACTCACAAAGTTCCAAAAGAATAAAGACATTTCAAATGTCATATTATGTCTATATATATGTAATGGTGTGCAAATAGTTCAAGTACAAAAGGGAAATAAATAAACATAAATATGGGTTGTATTTACAAGGGTGTTTGTTCTTCACTAGTTGCCCTTTTCTTGTGGCAACAGGTCACAAATCTTGCTGCTGTGATGGCACACTGTGGTATTTCACCCAATAGATATGGGAGTTAATCAAAATGGGATCTGTTTTCAAATTATTTGTGGGTCTGTGTAATCTGAGGGAAATATGTGTCACTAATATGGTCATACATTTGGCAGGAGGTTAGGAAGTGCAGCTCAGTTTCCACCTCATTTTGTGGGCAGTGAGCACATAGCCTGTCTTCTTGTCACACCCTGTTCTGTTTACCTGTCCTTGTGATTGTCTCCACCCCCTCCAGGTGTCACCCATCTTCCCCAGGTATTTAAACCTGGGTTTTCTGTCTGTCTGTGCCAGTTTGTCTTGTCTGTTCAAGTCAATCAGTGTGGGTTTTCCCATGCTGCCTTTTCTATTATCTTATGCTAGTCCTCCCAGTTTTGACCCTTGCCTGTTCTGGATTCTGTACCCGCCTGCCTGACCATTCTGCCTGCCCTGACCTTGAGCCTGCCTGACTATTCTGCCTGCCTGACCATTCTGCCTGCCCTGACCTCGAGCCTGCCTGACCATTCTGCCTGCCCTGACCTCGAGCCTGCCTGACCATTCTGCCTGCCACACTGTACCTCCTGGACTCTGAACTGGTTTTGGCCTTTTTCCTGTCCATGACCATTCTATTGCCCTTTTGGAATATAATAAATATCAAAGACTCAAACCATTTCCCTCCCGTGTCTGCATCTGGGTCTGGCCTTGTGCTCTTATAGCCATGTTGAGAGCCATGTCTGCCTACGGCGGCCTTTCTCAAAGACTCAAACCATTTCCCTCCCGTGTCTGCATCTGGGTCTGGCCTTGTGCTCTTATAGCCATGTTGAGAGCCATGTCTGCCTACGGCGGCCTTTCTCAATAGTAAGGCTATGTTCACTGAGTCTGTACATAGTCAAAGATTTCCTTAAGTTTGGGTCAGTCACAGTTTTCAGGTATTCTGCCACTGTGTGCTCTCTGTTTAGGGCCAAATAGCATTCTGGTTTGCTGTTTTTTTGTTGTAAATTCATTCCAATGTGTCAAGTAATTCTTTTTTTTTTCTCATGATTTGGTTGGGTCTTATTGTGTTGCTGTCCTGGGGCTCTGTAGGTTCTGTTTGTATTTGTAAACAGAGGCCCAGGACCAGCTTGCTTGGGGAGCTCTTCTCCAGGTTAATTTCTCTGTAGGTGATGGCTTTGTTACGGAAGGTTTGGGAATTGCTTCCTTTCAGGTGGTTGAAGAATTGAACCTTCTCTTTTCTGGATTTTGATAATTAGCGGGTATCGCCCTAATTCTGCTCTGCATGCATTATTTGGTGTTCTACGTTGTACACTGAGGACATTTTTGCAGAATTCTACATGCCAAGTCTCAATTTGGTGTTTGTCCCATTTAGTGAATTCTTGGTTGGTGAGCGGACCCCAGCCCTCACAACCATAAAGGGCAATGGGTTCTATAACTGATTCAAGTATTTTTTGCCAGATCCTAATTGGTATGTCAAATTGTATGTTCTTCTTGCCTTGCCTTGTCTCTCAGCTCATTCACAGCTGTGTGGAAGTTACCTGTGGCGCTGATGTTTAGGCCAAGTTATTTATAGTTTTTTGTGTGCTCTAGGGCAACAGTGTCTAAATGGATTTGTATTTGTGGTCCTGGCAACTAGACCTTTTTTGGAACACCATTATTTTTGTCTTACTGAGATTTACTGTCAGGGCCCAGGTCTGACAGAATCTGTGCAGAAGATATAGGTGCTGCTGTAGGCCCTCCTTGTTTGGGGACAGAAGCACCAGATCTTCAGCAGTAGACATTTGACTTCAGATTCTAGTAGGGTGAGGCTGGGTGCTGCAGACTGTTCTGGTGCCCTCGTCAATTCGTTGATATATATTTTGAAGAGGGTGGGGCTTAAGATGCATCCCTGTCTCACCCCCTTGCCCTGTGGAAAGAAATGTGTTGATTCTAAGTTTTGTATGTGATCATGTATATGTTTTTGCTGTTTGTTTGTTGTAATAGAGACAAAAAGATTGGAGAAGTGGTTTATCCCCACATCTCTGTTTTGTATAGATAACTTTTCTTGTTGTTTGTTTCGAGTTTCAAATTTTACCAGAAGTGGTTAGATTCTATGGATTCTTCAATTACATGAGTTGATTTCTGACGTGCTGTTCCTTCTCTTTCCGTAGTGCATTTCTGTATTGTTTTAGTGATTCACCATAGTGAAGGCGTAGGCTCAGGTTTTCCGGATCTCTAAATTTTTGGTTGGCTGGGTTTCTCAATTTCTTTCTCAGGTTTTGCATTCTTCATCAAACCATTTGTCATTGTTGTTCATTTTCTTAGGTTGTCTCCTTGACATTTTTTGATTTGATTGGGAAGCTGAGAGGTCAAATATACTGTTTAGGTTTTCTACTGCCAAGTTTACACCTTCACTTGAATTTGATGTTGCCTAATTGTTTTTTGGTTGATTTCCACACTACTTTCCTCCCATCTATAGCATTTCTTAATATTATTCAGTTATTTTTGTGACTCAAGATTGAGCACAGCTCTGTTCAAGTAGAGTGTGATTTTGCTGTGATCTGGTAGGGATGTCAGTGGGCTGACTGTGAACACTCTGAGAGACTCTGGGTTGAGGTCAGTGATAAAGTAGTCTACAGTACTACTGCCAAGAGATGAGCTATAGGTGTACCTACCGTAGAAGTCTCATAAAAGCCTACCACATACCCAGCGTCTGACAGAGCTGCAGGAGTTGTGACCTGTTTTTGTTGGTTATGTTGTCGTAGTTGTGCCTAGAGGGGCAAATATGGGAGGGAATGCTGTCACCTCCAGGTAGGTGTTTGTCCCCCTGTGTGCTGAGGTGTCAGGTTCTTGTCCAGTTCTGGCATTTAGGTCACCAGAGACTAGTACATGTCCCTGGGCCTGGAAATGGTTGATCTCCCCGTCTAGGATGGAGAAGCTGTCACCGTTAACTTGTTATGGCTACAATCCCGCTAAAGGGATCGATATGACAACTACCAGTGAAAATAGAGGGTGCCAAATTCAAACCACAGAAATCTCATAATTCCTAAAACATACACGTACGTCTTATATCATTTTAAAGGAAATCTTGTTGTTAATCCCACCAAAGTGTCTGATTTCAAATATGCTTTTCAGCAAAAGCACTACAAACGATTATGTTAGGTCTCCACCAAACCACAATAAGCACAGCCATTTTCCAGCGAAATATAGCATTCACAAAAAGCAGAAATAGAGATAAAATTAATCACTAACCTTGAATTATCTTCATCAGATGACACTCATGGGACTTCATGTTACACAATACATGCATGTTTTGTTTGATTAAGTTCATATTTATATAAAGAAATCTGAGTTCACATTGGTGTATTAGATTCACTAGTTCCAAAAACATCAAGTGATTTTGCATAGCCACACCGTTTCAACAGAAATACTCATCATAAATGTAGATGATAATACAAGTTATACACATGGAATTATATATAGACCTCTGCTTAATGCAACCGCTGTGTCAGATTTCAAAAAACATTTACGGAAAAAGCAACCCATGCAATAATCTGAGACGGCGCTCAGAACAGAAGCCAAATTATCCGCCATGTTGTAGTCAACAGAAACCAGAAAATACATGATAAATGTTTCCTTACCTTTGATGAACTTCATCAGAATGCAGTCCTAGGAATCACAGGTCCACAATAAATGCTTGATTTGTTTCGAAAATGTCCGTTATTTATGTCCAATTAGCTACTTTGTTTATCGCGTTTGGTAAACAATTCCAAAGTCACAAAGCGCGTCCACTATAACGTGACGAAATGTCCAAAAGTTCCGTAACAGTCAGTAGAAACATGTCAAACGATGTACTGAATCAATCTTTAGAAGGTTGTTTACATATATCTTGAATAACGTTCCAACCGGAGAATTAGAATGACTTCAGATGACCGGTGGAACGCAGGTGCTTCCCCTATGAACGCTCATGGATAAAGCATGGTCAACTCGTGGCAGTGGTGACTATTTCCTGTCTCATTCGACCCCCCTTCACATTCGAGTCATCAGACAAAGTTCTATTGATTGTTGACATCTAGTGGTAGGCGTAGGAAGTGAAAACTCATCCATAGCTCGCTGTAATTTCAATGAGAGCTTGGTTGAAAATCTGCCACCCCTAGAAAAAATCCAAACAGGAAGTGGAATTTCTCAGTTTTTTGCCTGCAATATGAGTTCTGTTATACTCACAGACATAATTCAAACAGTTGGCCGTCTACAATGGGCACCTTTTCATTCAAGCTACTCAATACTGCCCCTGCAGCCATAAAAAGTTAAAGTTTGGGGATTCTATTGGGGGGATATATGTAGCAGACATGAGGACATTTTCCTCTGTTGAGAACATGTCCTTATTCATTTCTAGACACATGTAAAATGTTCCTGTTTTGACTAATTTAATAAAGTGAGTTAGGTCTGCTCTATAACAAATTAGCATAACACCTGAGTCTCTTCCCTGTTTCACACCTGGTATTTTGGTGGGTGGGACTACCAGCTCTCTGTAACCTAGAGGGCAACCAGTGGGTCCATCTCCTTTATACTTTATACCATGTTTCTTATCGGTTGACAATGTCTGTATTACCAATCTCTTTGATGAATTCCGGGTTCCTGCTCTTTAGGGAAAAGGCGTCATCTGCCTTTGGCCTAAAGAGCAGGAACCCAGACTTCATCAAAGAAATTGGAAATACAGACATTCTCAACCAACAAGAAACATCAGACCAGAATGAGACAGTAAAAGCTTTGTGTTCCATAGTGTATAGAGTTGTTTTTGTGTGGTTTAGGCCCAGACCACCATCTCTCTCTCTCTCTCTCTCTCAGGTATGATCTGGTCAGAGGTCAAGGAGATCTGGGTGGACGGCCCTAGAGAGTACGTGAATCACCTATGGAACGTGTTAGACTTCGGCATGTTGTCTATCTTCGTAGCATCGTTCACCGCTCGGCTCATGGCCTTCCTCAAGGCCTCCAAGGCCCAGCTGTACGTAGACCAGTTTGTGACCAACGAAGACATCCGCAACGCGTCCCTACCTACTGAGGTTGCCTACTACACCTATGGTGCGTGGAAATATACAGTTGGCATTCATTTTCTACCCTTCTACGAGTGTCTACATTAGCCACTGTGCTCTGGTACCCTTCACAGTACACTGCTCAAGCCCCCTAATCACTGCCGTCATCTTGTGGTGTGGGGTTGTTATGACAACGACTGTTTAAAGTAAGCTGCTACGCAGTCTGCATATACACGCATATGCCGGCTTCCCCACTGTTTACACACAAACACTTTGAAACAGCCAACAGACAATGACGCACTCAGTCACACACCCTGATCTCTGGTAGTTGTCTGTGTGCGTATGTGTTTATCTCTCCTGGTGGTTTTGTAATGAGGAAGTATTTTTCAAAGAATGAAAAAGTGCTTATGAGTAAACAAATTATTCGTTTTGAACCACTCCGGCGCTGTAAGTTGTCCAGTATTCCCTTAAGACCTCACTCTCTTAAGACCTTTCTCTCTCTCTCTCTCTCTCTCTCTCTCTAATGTATATCTCTCTCTCCCTCCCCTTTCTCTCTCTCTAATGTATATCTCTCTCCCTTCCCTCTCTTTAATGTATATCTCTCTCTCCCTCCCCTTTCTCTCTCTCTAATGTATATCTCTCTCACCCTCCCCTCTCTCTCTAATGTATATCTCTCTCCCTCCCCTTTCTCTCTCTAATGTATATCTCTCTCTCCCTCTCCTCTCTCTCTAATGTATATCTCGCTCTCCCTCCCCTCTCTCTCTAATGTATATCTCTCTCCCTCCCCTTTCTCTCTCTAATGTATATCTCTCTCTCCCTCCCCTCTCTCTCTAATGTATATCTCGCTCTCCCTCCCCCTCTCTCGAATGTATATCTCTCTCCCTCCCCTTTCTCTCTCTAATGTATATCTCTCTCTCGCTCCCCTCTCTCTCTGATGTTTATCTCGCTCTCCCTCCCCTCTCTCTCTAATGTATATCTCTCTCCCTCCCCTTTCTCTCTCTAATGTATATCTCTCTCACCCTCCCCTCTCTCTCTAATGTATATCTCTCTCTCCCTCCCCTTTCTCTCTCTCTAATGTATATCTCTCTCCCTCCCCTTTCTCTCTCTCTAATGTATATCTCTCTCCCTCCCCTTTCTCTCTCTCTAATGTATATCTCTCTCCCTGCCCTCTCTCTCTAATGTATATCTCTCTCCCTCCCCTCTCTCTCTAATGTATATCTCTCTCCCTGCCCTCTCTCTCTAATATGTATCTCTCTCCCTCCCCTTTCTCTCTCTCTAACGTATATCTCTCTCCCCCTCCCCGTTCTCTCTCTCTAATGTATATCTCTCTGTCCCTCCACTTTCTCTCTGTAATGTATATCTCTCTCCCTCCACTTTCTCTCTCTAATGTATATCTCTCTCCCTCCCCTTTCTCTCTCTCTAATGTATATCTCTATCTCCCTCCTCTCTCTCTCTAATGTATATCTCTCTCCCTGCCCTCTCTCTCTAATGTATATATCTTTCCCTCCCCTATCTCTCTAATGTATATCTCTCCCTCCCATCTCTCTCTAATGTATATCTCTCCATCCCCTCTCTCTCTAATGTATAACTCTCCCTCCCCTCTCTCTCTAATGTATATCTCTCCCTCCCCTCTCTCTCTAATGTATATCTCTCCCTCCCCTCTCTAATGTATATCTCTCCCTCCCCTTTCTCTCTAATTATATCTCTCCCTCCCCTCTCTCTAATGTATCTCTCCCTCCCCCCTCTCTCTAATGTATATATCTCTCTCCCCTCTCTCTCTAATGTATATCTCTCTCCCTGCCCTCTCTCTCTAATATGTATCTCTCTCCCTCCCCTTTCTCTCTCTCTAACGTATATCTCTCTCCCCCTCCCCGTTCTCTCTCTCTAATGTATATTTCTCTCTCACTCCCCTTTCTCACTCTCTAATGTATATCTCTCTGTCCCTCCACTTTCTCTCTGTAATGTATATCTCTCTCCCTCCACTTTCTCTCTCTAATGTATATCTCTCTCCCTCCCCTTTCTCTCTCTCTAATGTATATCTCTATCTCCCTCCTCTCTCTCTCTAATGTATATCTCTCTCCCTGCCCTCTCTCTCTAATGTATATATCTTTCCCTCCCCTATCTCTCTAATGTATATCTCTCCCTCCCATCTCTCTCTAATGTATATCTCTCCATCCCCTCTCTCTCTAATGTATAACTCTCCCTCCCTCTCTCTCTAATGTATATCTCTCCCTCCCCTCTCTCTCTAATGTATATCTCTCCCTCCCCTCTCTAATGTATATCTCTCCCTCCCCTTTCTCTCTAATTATATCTCTCCCTCCCCTCTCTCTAATGTATCTCTCCCTCCCCCCTCTCTCTAATGTATATATCTCTCTCCCCTCTCTCTCTAATGTATATCTCTCCCTCCCCTCTCTCTCTAATGTATATCTCTCTCTCCCTCCCCTCTCTCTCTAATGTATATCTCTCTCTCCCTCCCCTTTCTCTCTCTCTAATGTATATCTCTCTCCCTCCCCTTTCTCTCTCTCTAATGTATATCTCTCTCCCTCCCCTTTCTCTCTCTCTAATGCATATCTCTCTCCCTCCCCTCTCTCTCTAATGTATATCTCTCTCCCTGCCCTCTCTCTCTAATGTATATCTCTCTCCCTCCCCTCTCTCTCTAATGTATATCTCTCTCCCCTTTCTCTCTCTCTAATGTATATATCTCTCCCTCCCCTTTCTCTCTCTCTAATGTATATCTCTCTCCCTCCCCTTTCTCTCTCTCTAACGTATATCTCTCTCCCCCTCCCCGTTCTCTCTCTCTAATGTATATTTCTCTCTCCCTCCCCTTTCTCACTCTCTAATGTATATCTCTCTCCCTCCCCTTTCTCTCTCTCTAATGTATATCTCTCTCCCTCCCCTTTCTCACTCTCTAATGTATATCTCTCTCCCTCCCCTTTCTCTCTCTCTAACGTATATCTCTCTCCCCCTCCCCGTTCTCTCTCTCTAATGTATATTTCTCTCTCCCTCCCCTTTCTCTCTCTCTAATGTATATATCTCTCCCTCCCCTTTCTCTCTCTCTAATGTATATCTCTCTCCCTCCCCTTTCTCTCTCTCTAACGTATATCTCTCTCCCCCTCCCCGTTCTCTCTCTCTAATGTATATCTCTCTCCCTCCTCTCTCTCTCTAATGTATATCTCTCTCCCTGCCCTCTCTCTCTAATGTATATATCTTTCCCTCCCCTATCTCTCTAATGTATATCTCTCCCTCCCATCTCTATCTAATGTATATCTCTCCATCCCCTCTCTCTCTAATGTATAACTCTCCCTCCCCTCTCTCTCTAATGTATATCTCTCCCTCCCCTCTCTCTCTAATGTATATCTCTCCCTCCCCTCTCTCTCTAATGTATATCTCTCCCTAACCTTTCTCTCTAATTATATCTCTCCCTCCCCTCTCTCTAATGAATCTCTCCCTCCCCCCTCTCTCTAATGTATATATCTCTCTCACCTCTCTCTCTAATGTATATCTCTCCCTCCCCTCTCTCTCTAATGCATATCTCTCTCTCCCTCCCCTCTCTCTCTAATGTATATCTCTCTATCCCTCCCCTCTCTCTCTAATGTATATCTCTCTCTCTGCCCTCTCTCTCTAATGTATATTTCTCTACCTCCCCTCTCTCTCTAATGTATATCTCTCTCCCTCCCCTCTCTCTCTAATGTATATCTCTCTCCCCTCTCTCTCTAATGTATATCTCTCTCCCTCCCCTCTCTCTCTAATGTATATCTCTCTCCCCCTCCCCATTCTCTCTCTCTAATGTATATATCTCTCTCCCTCCCTCCCCTCTCTCTCTAATGTATATCTCACTCCCTCCCCTTTCTCTCTCTAATGTATATATCTCTCTCCCTCCCCTTTCTCTCTCTAATGTATATCTCTCTCCCCCTCCCCGTTCTCTCTCTCTAATGTATATATCTCTCTCCCTCCCCTTCCTCTCTCTCTAATGTATATCTCTCTCTCCCTCCCTTTTCTCTCTGTCTAATGTGTATCTCTCTCCCTCCCCTTTCTCTCGCTCTAATGTATATATCTCTCTCCCACCCCTTTCTCTCTCTTTAATGTATATCTCTCTCTCCCTCCCCTTTCTCTCTCTCTACTGTATATCTCTCTCTCCCTCCCCTTTCTCTCTCTCTAATGTATATCTCTCTCCCTCCCCTTTCTCTCTAATGTATATCTCTCTCCCTCCCCTTTCTCTCTCTCTAATGTATATCTCTCTCCCTCCCCTTTCTCTCTCTCTAATGTATATCTCTCTCCCTCCCCTTTCTCTCTCTCTAATGTCTATCTCTCTCGCCCTCCCCGTTCTCTCTCTCTAATGTATATTTCTCTCTCCCTCCCCTTTCTCACTCTCTAATGTATATCTCTCTTTCCCTCCACTTTCTCTCTCTAATGTATATCTCTCTCCCTCCACTTTCTCTCTCTAATGTATATCTCTCTCCCTCCCCTTTCTCTCTCTCATGTACATCTATATCTCCCTCCTCTCTCTCTCTAATGTATATCTCTCTCCCTGCCCTCTCTCTCTAATGTATATATCTTTCCCTCCCCTATCTCTCTAATGTATATCTCTCCCTCCCATCTCTCTCTAATGTATATATCTCCATCCCCTCTCTCTCTAATGTATAACTCTCCCTCCCCTCTCTCTCTAATGTATATCTCTCCCTCCCCTCTCTCTCGAATGTATATCTCTCCCTCCCCTCTCTCTCTAATGTATATCTCTCCCTCCCCTTTCTCTCTAATTATATCTCTCCCTCCCCTCTCTCTAATGTATCTCTCCCTCCCCTCTCTCTCTAATGTATATCTCTCCCTCCCCTCTCTCTCTAATGTATATCTCTCTCTCCCTCCCCTTTCTCTCTCTCTAATGTATATCTCTCTCCCCCTCCCCGTTCTCTCTCTCTAATGTATATCTCTCTCCCTCCCCTTTCTCTCTCTCTAATGTATATCTCTTTCCCTCCCCTTTCTCTCTCTAATGTATATCTCTCTCCCTACACTTTCTCTCTCTAATGTATATCTCTCTCCTTCCCCTCTCTCTCTAATGTATATCTCTCTCCCTGCCATCTCTCTCTAATGTATATCTCTCTCCCTCCCCTCTCTCTCTAATGTATATCTCTCTCCCTGCCCTCTCTCTCTAATGTATATCTCTCTCCCTCCCCTGTCTCTCTAATGTATATCTCTCTCCCTGCCCTCTCTCTCTAATATGTATCTCTCCCCCTCCCCGTTCTCTCTCTCTAATGTATATTTCTCTCTCCCTCCCCTTTCTCACTCTCTAATGTATATCTCTCTTTCCCTCCACTTTCTCTCTCTAATGTATATCTCTCTCCCTCCACTTTCTCTCTCTAATGTATATCTCTCTCCCTCCCCTTTCTCTCTCTCTAATGTACATCTATATCTCCCTCCTCTCTCTCTCTAATGTATATCTCTCTCCCTGCCCTCTCTCTCTAATGTATATATCTTTCCCTCCCCTATCTCTCTAATGTATATCTCTCCCTCCCATCTCTCTCTAATGTATATATCTCCATCCCCTCTCTCTAATGTATAACTCTCCCTCCCCTCTCTCTCTAATGTATATCTCTCCCTCCCCTCTCTCTCGAATGTATATCTCTCCCTCCCCTCTCTCTCTAATGTATATCTCTTCCTCCCCTTTCTCTCTAATTATATCTCTCCCTCCCCTCTCTCTAATGTATCTCTAATGTATCTCTCCCTCCCCTCTCTCTCTAATGTATATCTCTCCCTCCCCTCTCTCTCTAATGTATATATCTCTCTCCCTCCCCTTTCTCTCTCTCTAATGTAAATCTCTCTCCCCCTCCCCGTTCTCTCTCTCTAATGTATATCTCTCTCCCTCCCCTTTCTCTCTCTCTAATGTATATCTCTTTCCCTCCCCTTTCTCTCTCTAATGTATATCTCTCTCCCTATACTTTCTCTCTCTAATGTATATCTCTCTCCTTCCCCTCTCTCTCTAATGTATATCTCTCTCCCTGCCCTCTCTCTCTAATGTATATCTCTCTCCCTCCCCTCTCTCTCTAATGTATATCTCTCTCCCTGCCATCTCTCTCTAATATGTATCTCTCTCCCTCCCCTTTCTCTCTCTCTAATGTATATATCTCTCCCTCCCCTTTCTCTCTCTCTAATGTATATCTCTCTCCCTCCCCTTTCTCTCTCTCTAACGTATATCTCTCTCCCCCTCCCCGTTCTCTCTCTCTAATGTATATTTCTCTCTCCCTCCCCTTTCTCACTCTCATGTATATCTCTCTCCCTCCCCTTTCTCTCTCTCTAATGTATATCTCTCTCCCTCCCCTTTCTTTCTCTCTAATGTATATATCTCTCCCTCCCCTTTCTCTCTCTCTAACGTATATCTCTCTCCCCCTCCCCGTTCTCTCTCTCTAACGTATATTTCTCTCTCCCTCCCCTTTCTCTCTCTCTAATGTATATTTCTCTCTCCCTCCCCTTTCTCTCTCTCTAATGTATATATCTCTCCCTCCCCTTTCTCTCTCTCTAATGTATATCTCTCTCCCTCCCCTTTCTCTCTCTCTAACGTATATCTCTCTCCCCCTCCCCGTTCTCTCTCTCTAATGTATATCTCTCTCCCTCCTCTCTCTCTCTAATGTATATCTCTCTCCCTGCCCTGTCTCTCTAATGTATATATCTTTCCCTCCCCTATCTCTCTAATGTATATCTCTCCCTCCCATCTCTCTCTAATGTATATCTCTCCATCCCCCCTCTCTCTAATGTATAACTCTCCCTCCCCTCTCTCTATAATGTATATCTCTCCCTCCCCTCTCTCTCTAATGTATATCTCTCCCTCCCCTCTCTCTCTAATGTATATCTCTCCCTCCCCTTTCTCTCTAATTATATCTCTCCCTCCCCTCTCTCTAATGTATCTCTCCCTCCCCCCTCTCTCTAATGTATATATCTCTCTCCCCTCTCTCTCTAATGTATATCTCTCCCTCCCCTCTCTCTCTAATGTATATCTCTCCCTCCCCTCTCTCTCATGTATATCTCTCCCTCCCCTCTCTCTCTAATGTATATCTCTCTCTCCCTCCCCTCTATCTCTAATGTATATCTCTCTCTACCTCCCCTCTCTCTCTAATGTATATCTCTCTCCCCCCCCTTTCTCTCTCTCTAATGTATATCTCTCTCCCTTTCTCTCTCTCTAATGTAAATCTCTCTCCCTCCCCTTTCTCTCTCTCTAATGTATATCTCTCTCCCCCTCCTCGTTCTCTCTCTCTAATGTATATTTCTCTCTCCCTCCCCTTTCTCTCTCTAATGTATATCTCTCTCCCTACACTTTCTCTCTCTAATGTATATCTCTCTCCCTCCCCTCTCTCTCTCTAATGTATATCTCTCTCCCTGCCCTCTCTCTCTAATATGTATCTCTCTCCCTCCCCTTTCTCTCTCTCTAATGTATATCTCTCTCCCTCCCCTTTCTCTCTCTCTAATGTATATCTCTCTCCCCCTCCCTGTTCTCTCTCTCTAATGTACATTTCTCTCTCCCTCCCTTTCTCACTCTCTAATGTATATCTCTCTTTCCCTCCACTTTCTCTATCTAATGTATATCTCTCTCCCTCCCCTCTCTCTCTAATGTATATCTCTCCCTCCCCTCTCTCTCTAATGTATATCTCTCCATCCCCTCTCTCTCTAATGTATAGCTCTCCCTCCCCTCTCTCTCTAATGTACATCTCTCCCTCCCATCTCTCTCTAATGTATATCTCTCCCTCCCCTCTCTCTAATGTATATCTCTCCCTCCCCTTTCTCTCTAATTATATCTCTCCCTCCCCTCTCTCTAATGTATCTCTCCCTCCCCCCTCTCTCTAATGTATATATCTCTCTCCCCTCTCTCTCTAATGTATATCTCTCCCTCCCCTCTCTCTCTAATGTATATCTCTCTCCCTCCCCTCTCTCTCTAATGTATATCTCTCTCCCTGCCCTCTCTCTCTAATGTATATTTCTCTACCTCCCCTCTCTCTCTAATGTATATCTCTCTCCCTCCCCTCTCTCTCTAATTTATATCTCTCTCCCTCCCCTCTCTCTCTAATGTATATTTCTCTGCCTCCCCTCTCTCTCTAATGTATATCTCTCTCCCTAACCTCTCTCTCTAATATGTATCTCTCTCCCTCCCCTCTCTCTCTAATATGTATCTCTCTCCCTCCCCTCTCTCTCTAATATGTATCTCTCTCCCTCCCCTCTCTCTCTAATGTATATCTCTCTCTCCCTCCCCTCTCTCTCTGATATGTATCTCTCTGCCTCCCCTCTCTCTCTAATGTATATCTCTCCCGCCCCCCTCTCTCTAATGTATATCTCTCCCTCCCCTCTCTCTCTAATTATATCTCTCCCTCCCCTCTCTCTCTAATGTATATCTCTCCCTCCCCTCTCTCTCTATTGTATATCTCTCCCTCCCCTCTCTCTCTATTGTATATCTCTCCCTCCCCTCTCTCTCTAATGTATATCTCTCCCTCCCCTTTCTCTCTAATTATATCTCTCCCTCCCCTCTCTCTCTAATGTATATCTCTCCCTCCCCTATCTCTCTAATGTATATCTCTCCCTCCCCTCTCTCTCTAATGTATATCTCTCTCTCCCTCCCTTCTCTCTCTAATGTATATCTCTCTCTCCCTCCCCTCTCTCTCTAATGTATATCTCTCTCTCCCCTCTCTCTCTAATGTATATCTCTCTCCCTCCCCTCTCTCTCTAATGTATATCTCTCGCTCCCTCCCCTCTCTCTCTAATATGTATCTCTCTCCCTCCCCTCTCTCTCTAATGTATATCTCTCCCTCCCCCCTTTCTCTAATGTATATCTCTCTCCCTCCCCTCTCGCTCTAATGTTTATCTCTCCCTCCCCTCCCTCTCTAATTTATATCTCTCCCTCCCCTTTCTCTCTAATGTATCTCTCTCCCTCCCATCTCTCTCTAATGTATCTCTCTCCCTCCCCTCTCTCTCTATTGTATCTCTCTGTCTCTAATGTATATCTCTCCCTCCCCTCTCTAATGTATATCTCTCCCTCCCCTCTCTCTCTAATGTATCTTTCTCCCTCCCCTCTCTCTCTAATGTATCTCTCTCCCTCCCCTCTCTCTCTAATGTATCTCTCTCCCTCCCCCCTCTCTCTAATGTATAACTCTCCCTCCCCTCTCTCTATAATGTATATCTCTCCCTCCCCTCTCTCTCTAATGTATATCTCTCCCTCCCCTCTCTCTCTAATGTATATCTCTCCCTCCCCTTTCTCTCTAATTATATCTCTCCCTCCCCTCTCTCTAATGTATCTCTCCCTCCCCCCTCTCTCTAATGTATATATCTCTCTCCCCTCTCTCTCTAATGTATATCTCTCCCTCCCCTCTCTCTCTAATGTATATCTCTCCCTCCCCTCTCTCTCATGTATATCTCTCCCTCCCCTCTCTCTCTAATGTATATCTCTCTCTCCCTCCCCTCTATCTCTAATGTATATCTCTCTCTCCCTCCCCTCTCTCTCTAATGTATATCTCTCTCCCTGCCATCTCTCTCTAATGTATATTACTCTACCTCCCCTCTCTCTCTAATGTATATCTCTCTCCCCCCCTCTCTCTCTAATGTATATCTCTCTCCCTTTCTCTCTCTCTAATGTAAATCTCTCTCCCTCCCCTTTCTCTCTCTCTAATGTATATCTCTCTCCCCCTCCTCGTTCTCTCTCTCTAATGTATATTTCTCTCTCCCTCCCCTTTCTCACTCTCTAATGTATATCTCTCTTTCCCTCCCCTTTCTCTCTCTAATGTATATCTCTCTCCCTACACTTTCTCTCTCTAATGTATATCTCTCTCCCTCCCCTCTCTCTCTCTAATGTATATCTCTCTCCCTGCCCTCTCTCTCTAATATGTATCTCTCTCCCTCCCCTTTCTCTCTCTCTAATGTATATATCTCTCCCTCCCCTTTCTCTCTCTCTAATGTATATCTCTCTCCCTCCCCTTTCTCTCTCTCTAATGTATATCTCTCTCCCCCTCCCTGTTCTCTCTCTCTAATGTACATTTCTCTCTCCCTCCCTTTCTCACTCTCTAATGTATATCTCTCTTTCCCTCCACTTTCTCTATCTAATGTATATCTCTCTCCCTCCCCTCTCTCTCTAATGTATATCTCTCCCTCCCCTCTCTCTCTAATGTATATCTCTCCATCCCCTCTCTCTCTAATGTATAGCTCTCCCTCCCCTCTCTCTCTAATGTACATCTCTCCCTCCCATCTCTCTCTAATGTATATCTCTCCCTCCCCTCTCTCTCTAATGTATATCTCTCCCTCCCCTTTCTCTCTAATTATATCTCTCCCTCCCCTCTCTCTAATGTATCTCTCCCTCCCCCCTCTCTCTAATGTATATATCTCTCTCCCCTCTCTCTCTAATGTATATCTCTCCCTCCCCTCTCTCTCTAATGTATATCTCTCTCTCCCTCCCCTCTCTCTCTAATGTATATCTCTCTCTCCCTCCCCTCTCTCTCTAATGTATATCTCTCTCCCTGCCCTCTCTCTCTAATGTATATTTCTCTACCTCCCCTCTCTCTCTAATGTATATCTCTCTCCCTCCCCTCTCTCTCTAATGTATATCTCTCTCCCTCCCCTCTCTCTCTAATGTATATTTCTCTGCCTCCCCTCTCTCTCTAATGTATATCTCTCTCCCTAACCTCTCTCTCTAATATGTATCTCTCTCCCTCCCCTCTCTCTCTAATATGTATCTCTCTCCCTCCCCTCTCTCTCTAATATGTATCTCTCTCCCTCCCCTCTCTCTAATGTATATCTCTCTCTCCCTCCCCTCTCTCTCTGATATGTATCTCTCTGCCTCCCCTCTCTCTCTAATGTATATCTCTCCCGCCCCCCTCTCTCTAATGTATATCTCTCCCTCCCCTCTCTCTCTAATGTATATCTCTCCCTCCCCTCTCTCTCTAATGTATATCTCTCCCTGCCCTTTCTCTCTAATTATATCTCTCCCTCCCCTCTCTCTCTAATGTATATCTCTCCCTCCCCTCTCTCTCTATTGTATATCTCTCCCTCCCCTCTCTCTCTATTGTATATCTCTCCCTCCCCTCTCTCTCTAATGTATATCTCTCCCTCCCCTTTCTCTCTAATTATATCTCTCCCTCCCCTCTCTCTCTAATGTATATCTCTCCCTCCCCTATCTCTCTAATGTATATCTCTCCCTCCCCTCTCTCTCTAATGTATATCTCTCTCTCCCTCCCTTCTCTCTCTAATGTATATCTCTCTCTCCCTCCCCTCTCTCTCTAATGTATATCTCTCTCTCCCCTCTCTCTCTAATGTATATCTCTCTCCCTCCCCTCTCTCTCTAATGTATATCTCTCGCTCCCTCCCCTCTCTCTCTAATATGTATCTCTCTCCCTCCCCTCTCTCTCTAATGTATATCTCTCCCTCCCCCCTTTCTCTAATGTATATCTCTCTCCCTCCCCTCTCGCTCTAATGTTTATCTCTCCCTCCCCTCCCTCTCTAATTTATATCTCTCCCTCCCCTTTCTCTCTAATGTATCTCTCTCCCTCCCATCTCTCTCTAATGTATCTCTCTCCCTCCCCTCTCTCTCTATTGTATCTCTCTGTCTCTAATGTATATCTCTCCCTCCCCTCTCTAATGTATATCTCTCCCTCCCCTCTCTCTCTAATGTATCTTTCTCCCTCCCCTCTCTCTCTAATGTATCTCTCTCCCTCCCCTCTCTCTCTAATGTATCTCTCTCCCTCCCCTTTCTCTCTAATTATATCTCTCCCTCCCCTCTCTCTCTAATGTATGTCTCTCTCTCCCTCTCTCTCTAATCCCTGCATCTCCCTCCATGTTTCTCTCTCCATTACCCCTTCTCCTTTCACCTACATTGAAATTACATTCACTTTCTACTCTCACTCTCCCAACAACATCTCATAGTTTCGCTTAGAAGTGATGTAGTATGAATAAACGCGTATGTTTGACGGATGAATTCCACGCGTTTTACAGGTTTGATTCTGCATGGTAACGGGGTTGAAACAGGAACAGCTCAAAGTTGAACAGTTTAAGCATTACTTCCGAGCGGTTACGGTTAGGGCTGTGGTTTGGGGATGGCTTAAAACAAAGTAATACAAATGACACACTATCACCATCAGGTATCATCCGTATTCTTACTATTCTCGACCGTTTGCCAGGGGTCTGTGAACTGCTGTAGCTCAGTGGTCTGAGCAGCACTCTTCGGCTCCGAGGATCACGACTTTGCACGTCCAAAATCAAAGTCTGTTTCTTGTGATCAGGCTCCTCTCTCCCTTCCCCTCCCCTCCCTCTTTCAGCCAGGAATAAGTGGCGTCCGTCGGACCCCCAGATCATCTCGGAGGGTCTGTATGCCATCGCTGTGGTGCTGAGTTTCTCCCGCATCGCCTACATCCTGCCAGCCAACGAGAGCTTCGGCCCCCTCCAGATCTCCCTGGGCCGGACGGTGAAGGACATCTTCAAGTTCATGGTGATCTTCATCATGGTGTTTGTGGCCTTCATGATCGGCATGTTCAACCTCTACTCCCACTACCTGGGAGCCAAGTACAACCCTGCCTTCACCACGTGAGTGGGACCACACACCCACACGCGCATCTTCAACCTCTACTCCTACTACCCGGGGGCCAAGTACAACCCTAGCTTCTCCACTTCAAAATCACATACTGTTCACATACACTTTGCATCGTATTAGTGTGTAGAGAGATAGAAACTCAGCCTTACTTTCTTTCTATCAAAGCTCTCTTCTGAAACGACAGGTGTAAGCAGTGTCTGGCTACATCTCTGGCCAGTTTATTAGTAGACATCCGCCATGATGTTTTCTGGAATCTTGCCAGTCCTTTCACATCAGTGATGACAAGCAAAATTGGGACTCATTCAATGTCCGTCTGTTGTTTTTAGCAACGTTGCTTTGTGATATAAATCATCTTTACTCTGAGGCAGGCTCATTTAGGAACCTTTTGTCACAATTTATCTTAGAGAGAGAAGGCACACACATTCAGACACTGTCAGTCCTCTTCCCTCCTCTCCTCTCCTCCTCTCCTATCTCCTCTCCTCCTCTCCTATCTCCTCTCCTGTGTCATATGACTCAGACTGAAAGTTTCCACGCAATCATCTTTTAGTCACTTTGCTAATGGGTTTTGAGTCCAGCCTGCCTGTCAGTCAGTCAGTCTGTCGGTCAGTCAGTCAGTCTGTCCATCTGTCAGTCAGTCAGTGTGTTTTAAGTTGTGAGTTAGAGAACCGTGGCGTGTAGGATGGGTTCTGCTTGGCTGATCACTTAGAACTGCCAGTCTGCTGAGGTGGTATACATCACTTCTACTCCCTCACACAGGATACGCAGTGTCAGGGCTATATTTTGGACTCTAAGGCCCAATTAGTATTGTCTAAGTGTTGTTGATGTGTTTCTACCCAAACACGAGTTAGATCAGTCTGTAATAAGAAAGGCTTTGCCTTGAAACATAATTGGGATTTGTTTCTGATGTCAGTTTTGGGGATATTTTTCCACAAATATTTTTACCTCTTGAATTGCTAGTGTCAGCTGTTATGAGTCAACTCTTCTATTGAAAAGTTGTTACTCATGCCACAAGGGGTCAGTATGACTCCAGTTCTGACTCGGCTTGCATCAGAAAAAAACAATAACAGTTGAGTTCGTCTATATTTGAAGGTGTCAACATACATTCCGTCACTCCTTTCTATGTTGCTGTGTGTGTGTGTGTGTGTGTGTGTGTGTGTGTGTGTGTGTGTGTGTGTGTGTGTGTTATTGCTCTGTGTGATTAAGTATAGTTGACAGGGAAGGTTTTGATGGAGGATGGTAGCGAGGGCTGGGTTGATGGCTCTGGTGGTGATGGAGGCAGGTGTCAGTGATAATGATACCCCAGGTGGAGGCACGTTGAGTGGGTGCCAGGGTGAGGGTGAACGAGGGTCTCTGGAGGATGGCTTGAGGGTTCAGACTGCTGAGGTGATGAGATTGTCTCTATGTTCTAGTCAGCCATGCATGACAAATGCTCCACAGACCGATGAAGGCTAGAGGAGGAAAGTAGGAATGAGTATGGAGTGGAGAGATGGGATAGAAAGACTAGAGGGAGAAGGAGAGCAGCAGAGGTGGATTTTTGGCTGGCTCAGTGAGGGAAACTGGCCAGAGCCACCGACACTGGAGGAGAGGTGAGAGAGAGGAAATTAAAGAGGGAGAGGAAGAAAGAGAGAGACCTACAGATGCTGGTTCCTAATTTGGCTGAGTTTCTCGAAGCAGGAAAATAATCCTGCAGCAATAAGAAATGTGAATAATTTGTTGATTAGAATTCAAATACATTTTTTAAGTGAAAATTACAAACTTTAGAAGCTTTTTTAAACCTTGAATACACTACAAGTTTGCATGTCATGAAACAACAGGATGATCAAATTAAGATACGCATCTGTGCACAGACACAGAGAAAAATATGAATGAGGGAGAGGGCAAAACCAAGAAACAGAGAGATATTATCATGTTTTGGGATGAAGTGAGAGAGGCAGAGTGGAGAGATAAAGAGATGAGAATGATACAGAGAGAGGGGTTTAGAGGGAGCCGTAATCAAATCAAATCAAATCAGATCACATTTTATTGGTCAGATACACATGTTTAGCAGTTCTTATTGTGGGTGTAGCGAAATGCTTGTGTTCCTAGCTCCAACAGTGCAGTAATATCTAACAATTCACAACAATAAAGACAAATCTAAAAAATAAAATAAATACGTCAAGCTAAGGATATATAGACATAAAATGAGTGATAGAAGGAAAAAAGGAGAGAGGGACTGAGATGTTGAGAGATGGCACGGAGAGTTTGAGAGTGATATAGCGGTTGAGAGATGGCACGGAGAGTTTGAGAGTGATATAGCGGTTGAGAGATGGCAGGGAGAGTTTGAGAGTGATATAGCGGTTGAGAGATGGCAGGGAGAGTTTGAGAGTGATATAGAGGTTGAGAGATGGCAGGGTGAGTTTGAGAGTGATATAGAGGTTGAGAGATGGCAGGGTGAGTTTGAGAGTGATATAGAGGTTGAGAGATGGCAGGGAGAGTTTGAGAGTGATATAGAGGTTGAGAGATGGCAGGGTGAGTTTGAGAGTGATATAGAGGTTTAGATAGAGGGATCAGAGTGAAGGAGAGTGGTCATTAACTCCTATGGATATGTGATTGGGGATGTGTCATGATCTGTCATGCCAGTCAAACACATCATCATTTCAATATGATGTTGAGAAACACAGGGGCAGCAGTGAACAAGAGGGGGGGTGGAGAGAGAGAGAGAGTGGGGGATTGGGAGAGAGAGGGTGGGGGGGAAAGAGAGAGAGAGAGAGTGGGGGTTGGGAGAGAGAGGGTGGGGGGGAAAGAAAGAGAGAGAGAGAGTGGGGGGTTGGGAGAGAGAGGGTGGGGGGAAAGAGAGAGAGAGAGTGGGGGGTTGGGAGAGAGGCGGGTGGGTGGGGAGAGGGAAAGAGAGAGAGTGGGGGGTTGGGAGAGAGGGGTGGGTTGGGAGAGAGAGAAAGAGAGGAGGTTGGGAGAGAGGGAAAGAGAGGGGGTTGGGAGAGAGGGAAAGAGAGGGGGTTGGGAGAGAGGGAAATAGAGAGGGGTTGGGAGAGAAACGTGGGTTTGGGAGAGAGGGAAAGAGAGAGAGAGTGGGGGGTTGGGAGAGAGGGGGGGTTGGGAGAAAGGGAAAGAGAGAGAGAGTGGGGGGTTGGGAGAGAGAGGGTGGGGGGGAAAGAGATAGGGAGAGAGTGGGGGGTGGGTGTGGAGAGAGGGGGGGTGGGTGTGGAGAGGGAAAGAGAGAGAGTGGGGGGTTGGGAGAGAGGGGGGTTGGGTGGGGAGAGGGAAAGAGAGAGTGGGGGGTTGGGAGAGAGAGGGGTGGTTGGGAGAGAGGGAAAGAGAGGGGGTTGGGAGAGAGGGAAAGAGAGAGGGGTTGGGAGAGAGGGGGGGTGGGTGGGGAGAGGGAAAAAGAGAGAGTGGGGGGTTGGGAGAGAGGGGGATGGGTAGGGAGAGGGAAAGAGAGAGAGTGGGGGGTTCGGAGAGAGTGGTAGGGTTGGGAGAGAGGGAAAGAGAGAGAGTGGGGGGTTGGGAGAGAGGGGGGGTTGGGAGAAAAGGAAAGAGAGCGAGAGTGGGGGTTTGGGAGAGAGGGGGGGTTGGGAGAAAGGGAAAGAGGGAGAGAGTGGGGGGTTGGGAGAGAGAGGGTGGGGGGAAAGAGAGAGAGAGAGTGGGGGGTTGGGAGAGAGAGGGGTGGTTGGGAGAGAGGGAAAGAGAGGGGGTTGGGAGAGAGGGAAAGAGAGGGGGTTGGGAGAGAGGGAAAGAGAGAGGGGTTGGGAGAGAGGGGGGGTGGGTGGGGAGAGGGAAAGAGAGAGTGGGGGGTTGGGAGAGAGGGGAGGTTGGGAGAGAGTGGGTGGGGAGAGGGAAAGAGAGAGAATGGGGGTTGGGAGAGAGAGGGGGGTGGGTGGTGAGAGGGAAAGAGAGAGAGTGGGGGGTTGGGAGAGAGAGGGGGGGTTGGGAGACAGGGAAAGAGAGAGAGAGTGGGGGGTTGGGAGAGGGGGGGGTGGGTGGGGAGAGGGAAAGAGAGAGAGTGTGGGGTTGGGAGAGAGAGGGTGGGGGGGAAAGAGAGAGAGAGAGTGAGAGTGGGGGGTTGGGAGAGGGGGGGGTGTGTGGGGAGAGGGAAAGAGAAAGAGTGTGGGGTTGGGAGAGAGGGGGGTGGGTGGGGAGAGGGAAAGAGGGAAAGAGAGAGAGTGGGGGGTTGGGAGAGAGAGGGGGCATTGGGAGAGAGGGAAAGTGAGAGAGAGTGGGGGGTTGGGAGAGAGGGAGGGTATGCGGGGAGAGGGAAAGAGAGAGAGTGGGGGTTGGGAGAGAGGGGGGGTGGGTGGGGAGAGGGAAAAAGAGAGAGTGGGGGGTTGGGAGAGATGGGTGGGTTGGGAGAGAGGGAAAGAGAGGGGGTTGGGAGAGAGGGAAAGAGAAGGGGTTGGGAGAGAGGGAAAGAGAGAGGGGTTGGGAGAGAGGGGGGTGGGTGGGGAGAGGGAAAGAGAGAGAGTGGGGTGTTGGGAGTGAGGGGGGGTGGGCGGGGAGAGGGAAAGAGAGAGAGTGGGGGTTCGGAGAGAGACGTGGGTGTTACGTTCCCCAGTTTGTGTTGTAGTTTGTGTACTTGCATGTGTTTATTTCAGGAAATGGCTTCCTGAAATCCCTCAAGCAGCTGATTGGTCGACTCCAGGGCTAATTGGAGAGCTGACCCCGCCCCCTCGTCAAGACACAGCTGTCTCCAATTATACATTCATTCTGAAGCTATATAAAAGCCAGTGTTCTGTTCAGGAGAGAGAGATTTTTGGAGGTAGGGATTGCTGAGAGAGATTTTTGGAGGTAGGGATTACTGAGAGAGATTTTTGGAGGTAGGGATTGCTGAGAGAGATTTTTGGAGGTAGGGATTACTGAGAGAGATTTTGGAGGTAGGGATTGCTGGGAGAGATTTTGCTGGAGATTTGCTGGGAGGTCATTGCAGAGCGATTGTTTGTGATAGAGAGATTTTGGAGGTAGGGATTACTGTGTGATTTTGCTGGGAGTTCATTGCTGAGAGCTGGTATGTTCTGTGAGTTTGTTGCTCAGGTAGAGCTTATTTGATGTCCTTTGTTTTTTAGTTTGTTTGTGAAATTGTTTAATATTCTGTTTCATTTGTTCCCAGGGGGGGAAGGGGAAGGCACCTTGGGAGTGCTTAGGCAAGAGGCCCGCGGGCATACATATACCCGTAGTATATTCACTGTCTAGGCACACTAGGTAAGACCTGGGCGGACCACCCCCTGTATTTTGGTTAGGGCACCAGGTGGTGCTAAATTAGGTAAGTAGTGGGTAGGCAGGTAAGATAGGAGAGGGGGGGGCTTTGAGATTTACTTTCTTTGCTTTGGTTCCGTCCAGCCCCTTTTCCCCATATTACCGTGTACAGGAATAAAGTCCTTGTAAAACGGTACCACATTCTGCCTGTTGTCATCCTTACTCGCACCTACAGTCCATACCTTTTTCACTTCACAGAGAGTTTAGTTGTAGCAGGGTGTTGCGTTCCCTCTTCATAGAGGCGTGCGTAACAGTGGGTTTGGGAGAGAGGGAAAGAGAGAGAGAGTGGGGGGTTGGGAGAGAGGGGGGATTGGGAGAAAGGGAAAGAGAGAGAGAGTTGGGGGTTGGGAGAGAGAGGGTGGGGGGGAGAGGGAGAGAGTGGGGGGTTGGGAGAGAGGGGGGGTGGGTAGGGAGAGGGAAAGAGAGAGAGTGGGGGTTTGGGAGAGAGAGGGGTGGTTGGGAGAGAGGGAAAGAGGGGGTTGGGAGAGAGGGAAAGAGAGAGGGGTTGGGAGAGGGGGGGGTGGGTGGGGAGAGGGAAAAAGAGAGAGTGGGGGGTTGGGAGAGAGGGGGATGGGTAGGGAGAGGGAAAGAGAGAGAGTGGGGGGTTCGGAGAGAGTGGTAGATTTGGGAGAGAGGGAAAGAGAGAGAGTGGGGGGTTGGGAGAGAGGGGGGGTTGGGAGAAAGGGAAAGAGAGAGAGAGTGGGGGGTTGGGAGAGAGGGGGAGTTGGGAGAAAGGGAAAGAGGGAGAGAGTGGGGGGTTGGGAGAGAGAGAGTGGGGGGTTGGGAGAGAGAGTGGGGGGTTGGGAGAGAGAGTGGGGGGTGTGTGGGGAGAGGGAAAGAGAGAGAGTGTGGGGTTGGGAGAGAGGGGGGTGGGTGGGGAGAGGGAAAGAGGGAAAGAGAGAGAGTGGGGGGTTGGGAGAGAGAGGGGGGGTTGGGAGAGAGGGAAAGTGAGAGAGAGTGGGGGGTTGGGAGAGAGGGGGCTTTCGAGAGAGGGAAAGAGAGGGGGTTGGGAGAGAGGGAAAGAGAGAGGGTTGGGAGAGAGGGGAAGAGAGAGGGGATGGGAGAGAGGGTGGGTGGGTGGGGAGAGGGAAAGAGAGATAGTGGGGGGTTGGGAGAGAGGGGGGTGGGTGGGGAGAGGGAAAGAGAGAGTGGGGGGTTGGGAGAGAGAGGGGGAGTTGGGAGAGAAGGAAATAGAGAGAGAGTGGGGGGTTGGGAGAGAGGGGGGGTGGGTGGGTGGGGAGAGGGAAAGAGAGAGAATGGGGTGTTGGGAGAAAGGGGGGTGGGGGGGGGTTGGGAAAGAGAGGGTGGGGGGGAAAGAGAGAGAGAGAGAGAGTGGGGGGTTGGGAGAGAGAGGGGGGGTTGGGAGAGAGGGAAAGAGAAAGAGAGTGTGGGGTTGGGAGAGAGGGGGGCTTGGGAGAGAGGGAAAGAGAGGGGGTTGGGAGAGAGGGAAAGAGAGAGGGGTTGGGAGAGAGGGGGAAAGAGAGAGGGGTTGGGAGAGAGAGGGGGTGGGTTTGGGAGAGGGAAAGAGAGAGAGTGGGGGGTTGGGAGAGAGAGGGGGGCTTGGGAGAGAGGGAAAGAGATTGGGTTGGGAGAGAGGGAAAGAGAGAGGGGTTGGGAGAGAGGGGGAAAGAGAGAGTGGGGGGTTGGGAGAGAGGGGGGGTGGGTTTGGGAGAGGGAAAGAGAGAGAGTGGGGGGTTGGGAGAGAGAGAGGGGCTTGGGAGAGAGGGAAAGAGATGGGGTTGGGAGAGAGGGAAAGAGAGAGGGGTTGGGAGAGAGGGGGAAAGAGAGAGGAGTTGGGAGAGAGGGAAAGAGAGAGGGGTTGGGAGAGAGGGGGAAAGAGAGGGAAAGAGAGAGACAGCGTGGCATTGAAGAAAGGTAGCGAGGAAGAGAAAGGTAAAGATGGAAAAGAAGGGTAGATAAAGAGAAACAGAGACCTACTGTGTGCTCAGGTGAGTCTCCTGATGGAGCAGAGGAGCAGGGTTTGGACTGCACACACGGTAGAGGTGAGTCACCACACCAGTGTGTTCTTTTGTGTGTGTATGTGTGTGACAGCTGCAGCCTGACAGCCTATCCTAGGGTGGTTGGAGAACAGGGGGAGAGAAGACACTACAAGCCACATATTGGTGTCTTGTATTCCTCCCCCCCTGTCTCCTCCCTCTGTCAGTTAGGTGTTCTCCTGAGGGTTAAGGACTGCTGTGTCCTGGCACCTACTGTGACCAGTCGTTAGGGAACTAGACAGAAGTCTTTAATGATGGATCCCACCTGGTACCCACATCTACTGAACTGCTCTCTGTGTGAATAGGAAGCGTAGCAGGAGGCAGAGACTGACCAAATTGTTCACAGTGGGTGAGGAGAGGTTAGACAGAGAAATCATCAAGAGAGAGGATTACTGTATATATCTGCAGACCAGTTGGGATGTCAGTGTATGTGTCATAAACTTCTATTGTCAATCCATTTCTATCATTTTCCCTGCCTAATAATATGTCAATCCATATCTATCCATTTCCCTGCCTAATAATGTCAATCCATATCTATCCATTTCCCTGCCTAATAATATGTCAATCCATATCTATCCCTTTCCCTGCCTAATATGTCAATCCATATCTATCCCTTTCCCTGCCTAATATGTCAATCCATATCTATCCCTTTCCCTGCCTAATATGTCAATCCATATCTATCCCTTTCCCTGCCTAATATGTCAATCCATTTCTATCCCTTTCCCTGCCTAATATGTCAATCCATATCTATCCCTTTCCCTGCCTAATATGTCAATCCATTTCTATCCCTTTCCCTGCCTAATAATGTCAATCCATATCTATCCATTTCCCTGCCTAATAATATGTCAATCCATATCTATCCATTTCCCTGCCAAGTAATATGTCAATCCATTTCTATCCCTTTCCCTGCCTAATATGTCAATCCATTTCTATCTCTTTCCCAGCCTAATAATATGTCAATCCATATCTATCCATTTCCCAGCCTAATAATATGTCAGTCCCTTTCCATGCCTAATAATATGTCAATCCCTTTCCATGCCTAATAATATGTCAATCCCTTTCCCTGCCTAATAATATGTCAATCCATATCTATCCATTTCCCTGCCTAATAATATGTCTATCCATTTCCCAGCCTAATAATATGTCAATCCATTTCTATCCCTTTCCCTGCCTAATATGTCAATCCATTTCTATCCCTTTCCCTGCCTAATATGTCAATCCATTTCTATCTCTTTCCCAGCCTAATAATATGTCAATCCATATCTATCCCTTTCCCTGCCTAATAATATGTCTATCCATTTCCCAGCCTAATAATATGTCAATCCATTTCTATCCCTTTCCCAGCCTAATAATATGTCAATCCATATCTATCCATTTCCCTGCCTAATAATATGTCAGTCCATTTCTATCCATTTCCCAGCCTAATAATATGTCAGTCCCTTTCCATGCCTAATAATATGTCAATCCATTTCCATGCCTAATAATATGTCAATCCATTTCCCTGCCTAATAATATGTCAATCCATTTCTATCCATTTCCCTGCCTAATAATATGTCAGTCCATTTCCATGCCTAATAATATGTCAATCCATTTCCCTGCCTAATAATATGTCAATCCATTTCCCTGCCTAATAATATGTCAATCCATTTCCCTGCCTAATAATATGTCAATCCATTTCCCTGCCTAATAATATGTCAATCCATTTCCATGCCTAATAATATGTCAATCCATTTCCCTGCCTAATAATATGCCAGTCCATTTCTATCCCTTTCCCTGCCTAATAATATGTCAATCCATTTCCCTGCCTAATAATATGCCAGTCCATTTCCCTGCCTAATAATATGTCAGTCCATTTCTATCCCTTTCCCTGCCTAATAATATGTCTATCCATTTCCCAGCCTAATAATATGTCAATCCATTTCTATCCCTTTCCCTGCCTAATATGTCAATCCATTTCTATCCCTTTCCCTGCCTAATATGTCAATCCATTTCTATCTCTTTCCCAGCCTAATAATATGTCAATCCATATCTATCCCTTTCCCTGCCTAATAATATGTCTATCCATTTCCCAGCCTAATAATATGTCAATCCATTTCTATCCCTTTCCCAGCCTAATAATATGTCAATCCATATCTATCCATTTCCCTGCCTAATAATATGTCAGTCCATTTCTATCCATTTCCCAGCCTAATAATATGTCAGTCCCTTTCCATGCCTAATAATATGTCAATCCATTTCCATGCCTAATAATATGTCAATCCATTTCCCTGCCTAATAATATGTCAATCCATTTCTATCCATTTCCCTGCCTAATAATATGTCAGTCCATTTCCATGCCTAATAATATGTCAATCCATTTCCCTGCCTAATAATATGTCAATCCATTTCCCTGCCTAATAATATGTCAATCCATTTCCCTGCCTAATAATATGTCAATCCATTTCCCTGCCTAATAATATGTCAATCCATTTCCATGCCTAATAATATGTCAATCCATTTCCCTGCCTAATAATATGCCAGTCCATTTCTATCCCTTTCCCTGCCTAATAATATGTCAATCCATTTCCCTGCCTAATAATATGCCAGTCCATTTCCCTGCCTAATAATATGTCAGTCCATTTCTATCCCTTTCCCTGCCTAATAATATGTCAATCCATTTCTATCCATTTCCCTGCCTAATAATATGCCAGTCCATTTCCCTGCCTAATAATGTCAGTCCATTTCTATCCCTTTCCCTGCCTAATAATATGTCAATCCATTTCTATCCATTTCCCTGCCTAATAATATGCCAGTCCATTTCCCTGCCTAATAATATGTCAGTCCATTTCTATCCCTTTCCCAGCCTAATAATATGTCAGTCCATTTCTATCCATTTCCCAGCCTAATAATATGTCAGTCCCTTTCCATGCCTAATAATATGTCAATCCATTTCCATGCCTAATAATATGTCAATCCATTTCCCTGCCTAATAATATGTCAATCCATTTCTATCCATTTCCCTGCCTAATAATATGCCAGTCCATTTCCCTGCCTAATAATATGTCAGTCCATTTCTACATAGTGTTGTGTGTATTGACAAGGACATTAGTGATGGGTCGAGTATCACGCCATCGTAAGGACGTTTGTCATGTGACCCCTGGGTCAGAGGACAGGGATTCAATGCATGGCCTGTCATACGGTGATATGAATTCTGTTCTACATGAAAACACTCTCCTTCTAGAGAGATAATGTCCTGTACGTACTGGGTCCTGCAGTATACTGAGATGATACTGGACATATTGCTATGTGATGAGAGATGTTTGGCTTGACGTTTAGTTTTATAACTACAGTTATTGCATATCATGGGACTAGAGAACACACAAACAGCAAGAGCGAGGGAGAGGTCTTTGAAGTTAAGAAGTGTTTTCCGGTCTTCTCGGAAAGATGAGAAGTTCACTCTGAGGAGATACCAGTAAACTTCACTGCCGAGGGTGTGTGGATTTGTGTGTGCTCTCAGCTCTGAAAGTGGAAAGGACACACACAGGCTTTCTGTCATCATTTCTCCTCCCTTTTCTCCCTTCCTCCAGCTCTGCCACTGATTGAATATGTATTTACAGAACTGAGGCCAAATGTCTGTGTTCTTTAGGCTCAGTGTTTGTTTTGCTTATTCAAAAGCCCCTCAACCAGAAAGTTAGCTAGAGCACTGTGGCTAAAAGCAGGACTGGATTGAACTGGACTGGGCTGGACTGGACTCAGCTTCAATTCTGAGCTTATAAATTGAAGCAAAATCCTCTTAGTGATCTGTTCTAAAATGTGACAGTAGAATTGGCATTCATTGAGCTGTCCTGGTGGGGGGATAATGTCCTGGTGGGGGGGATAATGTCCTGATGGGGGGGCTAATGTCCTGGTGGGGGGATAATGTCCTGGTGGGGGGATAATGTCTTGGTGGGGGGATAATGTCCTGGTGGGGGGGGATAATGTCCTGGTGGGGGGATAATGTCCTGGTGGGGGGATAATGTCCTGGTGGGGGGGATAATGTCCTGGTGGGGGGATAATGTCCTGGTGGGGGATAATGTCCTGTTGGGGGGATAATGTCCTGGTGGGGGGATAATGTCCTGGTGGGGAGGATAATGTCCTGGTGGGGGGGAAAATGTCCTGGTGGGGGGATCATGTCCTGGTGGAGGGATAATGTCCTGGTGGGGGATAATGTCCTGTTGGGGGGATAATGTCCTGGTGGGGGGATAATGTCCTGGTGGGGAGGATAATGTCCTGGTGGGGGGGGAAATGTCCTGGTGGGGGGATAATGTCCTGGTGGGGGGATAATGTCCTGGTGGGGGGATAATGTCTTGGTGGGGGGATAATGTCTTGGTGGGGGGATAATGTCCTGGTGGGGGGGATAATGTCCTGGTGGGGGGATAATGTCCTGGTGTTGGGGGATAATGTCCTGGTGTGGGGGGGGATAATGTCCTGGTGGGGGGATAATGTCCTGGTGGGGGATAATGTCCTGTTGGGGGGGATAATGTCCTGGTGGGGGGATAATGTCCTGGTGGGGGGGATAATGTCCTGGTGGGGGGATATTGTGTTGGAACTCTTTCATCAGTGCCAGCTCATAAACTCTATAAATTACACCATACTGTGGTTTAAAGACTCACCTGGAGAGAGTGTGTGTGTGTGTGTGTCTGTCTGTCTGTCTGTCTGTCTCCTTCCTTCCTTCCTTCGTTCCTTCCTTCCCCAGGGTGGAGGAGAGCTTTAAGACCCTGTTCTGGTCCATCTTTGGTCTGTCGGAGGTGATCTCTGTGGTCCTGAAGTATGACCATAAGTTCATAGAGAACATTGGTTATGTGCTCTACGGGGTCTATAACGTCACCATGGTGGTGGTTCTACTCAACATGCTCATCGCTATGATCAACAGCTCCTACCAGGAGATAGAGGTCAGTCCTATTTATACCTCATTCATATAAAGGTCAGTCTTATTAGTAACTCATTCATATAAAGGTAATTCTTATTAATAACTAATTCATATAGACATCGTTCTTATTAATAACTAATGCATATAGACGTCGGTCTTATTAATATATCATTCATATAAAGGTCAGTCCTATTAATAACCCATTCATATAGAGGTCAGTATTTTTAATAACTGATTCATATAAAGGTCAGTCCTATTAATAACTCATCCACATAGAGGTCAGCCCTATTAATGACCCATTCATATCTCAGAAGTCAGTCCTATTAATAACGCATTCATATAGAG
Source organism: Oncorhynchus clarkii lewisi (assembly GCF_045791955.1). Classification (NCBI taxonomy): domain Eukaryota; kingdom Metazoa; phylum Chordata; class Actinopteri; order Salmoniformes; family Salmonidae; genus Oncorhynchus; species Oncorhynchus clarkii. The sequence continues at coordinate 25,944,436 of NC_092177.1, forward strand.
GTCAGTCATATTAATAACCCATTCATATAGAGGTCAGTCCTATTAATAACTCATTCATATCTCAGACGTCAGTCCTATTAATATCCCATTCATTTAGATGGTAAGTCCTATTAATAACTCATTCATGTAGAGGTCAGTCCTATTAATAGTCAGTCCTATTAGTAACTCATTCATATATAGGTCAGTCCTATTAATAACTAATTCATATAGAGGTCGGTCTTATTAGTAACTCATTCATATAAAGGTCATTCTTATTAATAACTAATTCATATAGACATTGGTCTTATTAATAAATCAATCATATAAAGGTCAGAATTTTTAATAACTCATTCATATAGAGGTTAGTCCTGTTAATAACCCATTCATATTGAGGTCAGTCTTATTAATAATTCATTCATATAGAGGTCAGTCCTAATAATAACTAATTCATATAGAGGTCAGTCCTAAAAATAACGCATTCATATAGAGGTCAGTCCTATTAATAACTCATTTATATCTCAGACCTCAGTCCTATTAATAACTCATTCATGTAGAGGTCAGTCCTATTAATAGTCAGTCCTATTAGTAACTCATTCATATATAGGTCAGTCCTATTAATAACTCATTCAAATAGAGGTTTGTCCTAATAATAACTCATCCATATAGAGGTCCGTCCTAATAATAACCTGTTCATATAGAGGTCAGTCCTATTAATAACTCATTCATATAGAGGTCCGTCCTATTAATAACCCATTCATATAGAGGTCAATCCTATTAATAACTCATTCCTATTGATATAAAGGTCAGTCCTATTAATAACCCAGTCCTATTAATATAGAAGTCAGTCATAATAATAACCCATTCATATAGAGGTCAGTCCTATTAATAACCCATTCATATAGAGGTCAGTCCTATTAATAACTAATTCATCTGAAATTATTCAATTTTGTATGTTAATGTATAATCCTAGTAGTGTCCTTTTAATTTAAGACATGTTTAGTCAAAGCAATGTACAGTATATTTAATGTGAAATATTGTTAATCACATGTGCCTGTGCAATGATGCAACCAATATGCGTGTGTTTACGTTTGTGCATCCATTTGTTTGTTTGTGTCCGTTTCTACACGCGTGTTTGTCCCCTCTAGACAGATGCAGATGTAGAGTGGAAGTTTGCCCGTGCCAAGCTGTGGATGTCCTACTTTGACGAGGGTCGTACTCTGCCTGCTCCCTTCAACATGGTGCCGTCTCCCAAGTCCTGGTATTACCTGGTCCTCCGCACCAAGGCCGGCCTTGTTCACCTCTGCAAGGCCAAGGACCTTCGCCACGACAACGAGCTGGAGATGGGCATGCTCAACTCACGATTCAAGGCCAGAGGGGAGAGGACAAAGGTCAAAAGTCAAACCCTAATTGTGTCAATAGATATTGTAGATGCTAGTAAGAGTTTGACCTGATACGAAGCTATTTTCATAATAAGATGATAAGACATTTAAAAAATGGGTTTTGTTTGTTAACCAGGTGAGAATTTGATCCTGGGTAAATCTGTCTTCCCAAGACACAGCTGAACGTCCAGGGTGGGAGGCTGAAAGACGGGCCTGAAAGAGCATAGGGGGTTTAAAGGGTGTGTGTTTGTGCGTGTGTTTTTATGTGTGTGGTTGTGCATGTGTTTTTATGTGTGTGTGTGTCTGTCACCAGGTCTCAACCCAATTGAACACTTATGGGAGATTCTGGAGCAACATCTGAAACAGCGTTTTCCACCACCATCAACAAAACAACAAATTATGGAATTTCTCGTGCAAAAATGGTGTTGCTTCCCTCCAATAGAGTTCCAGACACTTGTAGAATCTATGCCAAGGCGCATTGAAGCTGTTCTGGTGGCTCATGGTGGCATAACACTCTATTAAGACACTTTATGTTGGTGTTTCCTTTATTTTGACAGTTACTGTCACGACTTCTGCCGAAGTCGAAGCCTTTCCTTGTTTGGGCGGTGTTCGGCAGTCGACGTCGCTGGTCTTCTAGCCATCGCCGATCCATTTTTCATTTTCCATTTGTTTTGTCTCGTTTTCCCACACACCTGGTTCTCATTTCCCTCATTATGTGTTGTGTGTTTAACCCTCTGTTTCCCCCATGTCTTTGTGTGGTATTGTTTATTATGTTTTCATGTATGCGCACATTAGGCTGGTTGTACTGAGTTATGTTCAACCTGTATTTGTATTTCGTGTTCATTTGTGCCATGTGCTTTTGGTTCGCCAAATAAAAGGCTCCGTTTTGCTACCAAATATCTGCTCTCCTGCACCTGACTTCCTACAGCCCTTCAAGCATATCTTGACAGTTACCTGTTTTTCAAATGCTTCAGGATGTATCATAGAACTGCATCTATGGGTATGCAGAGACCTAATGGCTTGACTATGGAACAGAACTGAGCAGGAGGTGAGCAATCGATACATAGACTCACACTACACCTCTGGAAAATCAGCAAAATGTCAAGTGAGATTGTGTGTGTGTGTGTGTGTCTGTACGTGCGTGCGTGCAGTCGTGTGTGTCTGTGGGAGTGTGTGAGTGCATGAGTTAGTGTGTGGGTGTCTGTCTGGGGTTTCAGGAGCCATTGCAGTTTGGTGTCATGCCATGCCATTGACAATACCAAGCTTAGCAGCCTTACGAGGGGGGGGTTGTGTGTGTGTGTGTGTCTGAGGGTATCTCCTGCCAAAATGAAAATAAGGACACTAAATAAAGCTAATAGAGGACAATAAAACCAGGTCAGTGTTAGTTAGCATAGCAGAGAGTACTTGTTATTTTGTTTTAAAAAAATGTGGACCTTTATTTAACCAGGCAAGTCAGTTAAAAGCAAATTCTTATTTACAATGACAGCCTACTTGTAAAGACCCCCGGCCAAACCCTCCCCTAACCCGATACACATTATTCCATGGTCACAGGAATCATGTTTGCGCCACACAATTAAATATAACATATAATTAATTACATTTAACATGTCAAATGTTTTTCGGAGAATTTCCATCTAATATGACAGAAATTGAAAGGAGGGTGAGACAAAAATGGAGGGAAATGCACAATAGCAGTCTGGTCGACATTCATGCCCTCACTGAGGGTAACACAGACCGTGGGGGTACAAGCTAGACCAGCCTTGATTGTTATTTTCTATGGTTTACATATCTATATCTGACTCATCTGGCTTTCATGCTCTCTAACCTCCTCTCTAAATTCTCATGTTGTGTTGTTGTGGCTGACTTCTCCTCATATACAGCACATGTTGTGTTGTTGTGGCTAACTCCTCATCTATAGCTCGTGTAGCTGTGGCTGACTTCTACTCATGGACCCAGCAAAAAAAGAAACATCCTCTCACTTTCAACTGCGTTTATTTTCAGCAAACTTAACATGTGTAAATATTTGTATGAACATAACAAGATTCAACAACTGAGACATAAACTGAACAAGTTCCACAGACATGTGTCTAACAGAAATGGAATAATCTGTCCCTGAACAAAGGGGTGGTCAAAATCAAACTAACAGTCAGTATCTGGTGTGGCCACCAGCTGCATTAAGTACTGCAGTGCATCTCCTTCTCATGGACTGCACCAGATCTACCAAGGGTCCTGCAAGTTCCCGGACATTTCTGGGGGAAATGACCCAAGCTGTCACGCTAGTCGAAATCGTGGAAATGACCGGACCAAGGTGCAGAGTGGTGAGCGTACATTTTTCTTTATTATAAATGTCGCCAACAAAACAAGAAACAACAAAAACGAACGTGAAGCTTACTAGGGCTATACAGGCCACTAATAAAGACAACTACCCACCAATACAAAAAAGGGAAAAAAGGCTGTCTAAGTATGATTCCAAATCAGAGACAAGGATAGACAGCTGTCCCTGATTGAGAACCATACCCGGCCAAAACATAGAAACACAGAACATAAGAGTTTCCCACCCGAGTCACACCCTGATCAAACAAACATAGAGAATAAAAGGATCTCTACGGGCAGGGCGTGACACTAGCCCTCACCCTCCGATCCAACAGGTCCCAGACGTGCTTAATGGGATTGCGATCCGGACTCGTTGCTGGCCATGGCAGAACACTGACGTTCCTGTCTTGCAGGAAATCATGCACAGAAAGAGTAGTATGGCTTGTCATGCTGGAGGGTCATGCTGTAGGGTCATGTCAGGATGAGCCTGCAGGAAGAGTACCACATGAGGGAGGAGGATGTCTTCCATGTAACGCACAGCGTTGAGATTGCCTGCAATGACAACAAGTTCAGTCCGATGATGCTGTGACACACCGCCCCAGACCATGACGTACCCTCCACCTCCAAATCGATCCCGCTCCAGAGTACAGGCCTCTGTGTAATGCTCATTCCTTCGACAATAAACGCGAATCCGACCATCCCCCCCCTGGTGAGACAAAACCGTGACTCGTCATTGAAGAGCACTTTTTGCCAGTCCTGTCTGGTCCAGCTATGGTGGGTTTGTGCCCATGGGCAATGTGTTGCCGGTGATGTCTGGTGAGGACCTGCCTTACAACAGGCCTACAAGCCCTCAGTCCAGCCTCTCTCGGCCCATTGCGGACAGTCTGAGCACTGATGGAGGGATTGTGCGTTCCTGGTGTAACTCGGGCAGTTGTTGTTGCCTTCCTGTACCTGTCCTGCAGGCTAACTTCTCATATTTATATAATGTTATGTTGTTGTGGCTAACTCCTCCTCATATGTAGCTCATGTTGTTGTTTCTAACCGGTCATCAAGTATAGCTCATGTTGTTGTGGATGACTTCTCCTCATATGTAGCTCATGTTGTTGTTTCTAACTGGTCATCAAGTATAGCTCATGTTGTTGTGGATGACTTCTCCTCATTTATAGGTCAGGTTGTGGCTAAATTCTCCTCATATATAGTTAATGTTGTGTTGTGGCTAACTTCTCCTCAATTACAGCTTATGTTGTGTTGTTGTGGATAAATCTTTCTTGTGTATAGCTCATGTTGTTGTGAAAAACTTCTCCTCATATATAGCTCATGTTGTGTTGTTGTGTCTAACTCCTCATGTATAGCTCATGTTGCTGTGGCTAAATTGTTCTTCAATATAGCTCATGTTGTTGATGCAGACTTCTCCTTATATAAAGCTCATGTTGTGTTGTGGCTAACTCCTCCTCATATATAGCTCATGTTGTGTTGTTGTGGCTAACTCCTCATTTATAGCTCATGTTGTCTTGTTGTGGCTAACATCTCCTCATATGTAGCTCATGTTGTGTTGTTTTGGCTGACTTCTCCTCATATATAGCTCATGTTGTGTTGTTGTGGCCAACTCCTCCTGTATAGCTCGTTGTGTTGATGTGGCTAACTTCTCCTCATATATAGCTCATGTTGTGTTGATGTGGCTAACTTCACCTCATATATAGCTCATGTTGTGTTGATGTGGCTAACTTCTCCTCAGATATAGCTCATGTTGTGTTGTTGTGGCTGACCTCTCCTCATATATAGCTCATGTTGTTGTGGCTGACATCACCTCATTTATAGGTCATGATGTGGCTAACTTCTCCTCATATATAGCTCATGTTGTTTTGTTGTGGCTAACTTCTCATATATACCTCACGTTGTGTTGTTGTGGCTGACTCCTACTCCTGTATAGCTCATGTTGTTGTGGCTGACTTCTCCTCATTTACAGCTTGTGTTGTTGTGGATATCTTCTCCTCATTTACAGCTTATGTTGTCTTGTTGTGGCTAACTCCTCCTCATGTATAGCTCATGTTGTTGTGGCTATCTTGTCAACAAATGTGGCTCATGTTGTGTTGTTGTGGCTAACTTCTCCTCATATGTAGTTCATGATGTGTTTTTGTGGCTGACTCCTACTCCTGTATAGCTCATGTTGTTGTGGCTGACTCCTTCTCATGTATAGCTCATGTTGTTGTGGCTAACTACTCCTCATATATAGATCATTGTTTGTTGTTGTGGCTAACTTCTCCTCACATATAGGATGTGTTTTTGTGGCTAACTCCTCATGTATAGCTCTTGTTGTTGTGGCTAACTTGTCAACAAATATAGCTCATGTTGTTGTGGCTGACCTCTCCTCAAATATAGCTCATGTTGTGGCTAACTTCTCCTCATTTATACCTCATGTTGTGGCTAACTTCTCCTCATGTATAGCTCATGTTGTTGTTGAGAACTTCTCCTCATATATAGTTCATGTTGTGTTGTTGTGGCTGACTTCTCCATATACAGTATATCTCATGTTCTGTTGTTCTGACTGACTTCTCCTCCTCATATATAGCTCATGTTGTGTTGTTGTGGCTGAATTCTCCTCATATTTAGCTCATGTTGTGTTGTTGTGGCTTACTTCTCATATATATATCATGTAATGCTGTTGTGGCTAACTCCTCCTCATATATAGCTCATGTTGTTGTTTCTAACTTGTCCTCAAGTATAGCTTATGTTGTTGTGGCTGACATCACCTCATATATAGCTCATGTTGTGTTGTTTTGGCTAACTCCTCCTCATATATAGCTCATGTTGTGTTGTTGTGGCTAACTTCTCCTCATATATAGCTCATGTTGTGTTGTTTTGGCTAACTCCTCCTCATGTATAGCTCATGTTGTGTTGTTATGGCTGACTTCTCATGTACAGTATACCTAATATTGTGTTGTTGTGGCTAACTTCTCTTCATATACATGAACAATATAAATAAATACTAACTAAAGTCAAGGTTGATCACCTGTCTTCTGTAGTTGTTCATGCGTACTGTATACTGAATACTTGTATATCCTGCCTACTGAATTTTGAATACTAGTTGTTCCTGCCTACTGAATATTGAATACTAGTTGTTCCTGCATACTGAATATTGAATACTAGATGTTCCTGCATACTGAATACTAGTTGTTCCTGCATACTGAATATTGAATACTAGTTGTCCCTGCAATCTGATTACTGAATACTAGTTGTTCCTGCATACTGAATGCTGAATTCTTGTCATTCCTGCCTACTGAATATTGATTACTAGTTGTTCCTGTATATTGAATACTTTTCATTCCTGCCTACTGAATATTGATTACTAGTCGTTCCTGCATATTGAATACTAGTTGTTCCTGCATACTGAATATTGAATACTAGTTGTTTCTGCATACGGAATATTGAATACTAGTTGTTCCTGCATACTGAATATTGAATTATATTTGTTCCTGAATGCTGAATACTAGTTGTTCCTGCATACTGAATATTGAATACTAGTTGTTCCTGCATACTGAATTTTGACTATTAGTTGTTCCTGCAACCTGAATACTGAATACTAGTTGTTCCTGCATAATGAATTTCGGAATACTAGTTGTTCCTACATACTGAATATTAAATACTAGTTGTTCCTGAATGCTGAATACTTGTTGTTCCTACATACTGAATATTGAATTCTATTTGTTCCTGAATGCTGAATACTAGTTGTTCCTGCATACTGAATATTGAATACTAGTTGTTCCTGCATACTGAATTTTGACTATTAGTTGTTCCTGCAACCTGAATACTGAATACTAGTTGTTCCTGCATACTGAATTTCAGAATACTAGTTGTTTCTGCATACTGAAATTATAATTTATTTATTTTAATTTTACCCCCTTTTTCTCCCCAATTTCGTGGTATCCAATTGTTAGTAGTTACTATCTTGTCTCATCGCTACAACTCCCAACTCCCGCACCTGGCGACCTGGTCAGCTCGCACTGCGCCCGGCCCGCCACAGGAGTCGCTAGTGCGCAATGAGACAAGGATATCCTTACAAGCCAAACCCTCCCTAACCAGGATGACGCTAGGCCAATTGTGCGTCGCCCCATGGACCTCCCGGTCGCGGCCGGCAGCGACAGAGCCTGGGCTCGAACCCAGAGTCTCTGGTGGCACAGCTAGCACTGCGATGCAGTGCCTTAGACCACTGCGATGCAGTGCCTTAGACCACTGCGCCACCCGGGAGGCTGCATACTGAAATTTGAATAGTATTTGTTCCTGCATACTGAATTTCGGGAATACTAGTTGTTCCTGCCAATACCAGCACCTGGATTTAGAGCAGGGCTCTCCAACCCTGTTCCTGGTGAGCAACCCTCCTGTAGGTTTTCACTCCAACCCTGTTCCTGGAGAGCTACCCTCCTGTAGGTTTTCACTCCAACCCTGTTCCTGGAGAGTTACCCTCCTGTAGGTTTTCACTCCAACCCTGTTCCTGGAGAGCTACCCTCCTGTAGGTTTTAACTCCAACCCTGTTCCTGGAGAGCTACCCTCCTGTAGGTCTTCACTCCAACCCCAGTTGTAAGTAACCTGATTCAGCTGATAAACAAGCTAATTATTAGGATCAGGTTTTCTGTATTATGGTTTGAGTGAACCTACAGGACGGTAGCTGTGTAGGAACAGGGTTGGAGAGCCCTGATCTAGATGATGTGCTGTGCACAGGGTTTCTTCTGTTTATATATGTATAACTCATGTTGTGTTTTTGCAGGGTGAACGCTACATGGCCCATGGTCGACTACGAGAGGAGTACACTCTCAGACAACCTATCAAACACCCTACCAGATACCAGGTAAGTAAGTAAGAAAGAAAGAAAGAAAGAAAGAAAGAAAGAAAGAAAGAAAGAAAGAAAGAAGAGGGGTGTGGGAGGGTAATGGAAGAGAACAAGTCAGAGGGAAATGGGGGGCACAGAAGGAAAGAGAATGATAGAGCCAGGGAGAAATAGACAATTATCGAGACAGATACAGTGCCTTGCGAAAGTATTCGGCCCCCTTGAACTTTGCGACCTTTTGCCACATTTCAGGCTTCAAACATAAAGATATAAAACTGTATTTTTTTGTGAAGAATCAACAACAAGTGGGACACAATCATGAAGTGGAACGACATTTATTGGATATTTCAAACTTTTTTAACAAATCAAAAACTGAAAAATTGGGCGTGCAAAATTATTCAGCCCCCTTAAGTTAATACTTTGTAGCGCCACCTTTTGCTGCGATTACAGCTGTAAGTCGCTTGGGGTATGTCTCTATCAGTTTTGCACATCGAGAGACTGACATTTTTTCCCATTCCTCCTTGCAAAACAGCTCGAGCTCAGTGAGGTTGGATGGAGAGCATTTGTGAACAGCAGTTTTCAGTTCTTTCCACAGATTCTCGATTGGATTCAGGTCTGGACTTTGACTTGGCCATTCTAACACCTGGATATGTTTATTTTTGAACCATTCCATTGTAGATTTTGCTTTATGTTTTGGATCATTGGATCACTTGGTTCACAAGTTGGTTCATAATCCACCTGTTTCCCTCCTTCAAAATGCATACAAAGGAATCCCAAAAGTTGACAATAAACTTTGTTCAAAAAAGTCAAACAACGTTTCTAATCAATCCTCAGGTACCATAATATGTAAATAAACAATCACATTTAGGACGGAGAATAGTATGTTCATTACCGGAGATAAATAACGAAGTGTGGGCCCTCATCAATGCACGCCACAATACTACAGTCAAAATGGGAGCCACCTAGAAATACTACAAATTCTAGCTCATTTTTCAAAAAACAAAACTGAAACTGTTGATATCTAGGGGAATCCCTAGGAACTCCAATCTGTGAGGTATTCCTTTGATTTTCCCATAAGCAAGGATTTGGATGGGCAGACACCTAAAAAAAAAAATCTGGATGGATTCTCCTCGGGTTTTCGCCAGACATTACATTATTTTATATTTATTATTTTATTTTCAGTGTGTTTTCTATCCAATACTACCAATTATATGCATATCCTAGCTCGGTATCCGAAATACCGAATACTGCCACCGGCCCTCAAGAAGTTTTAAGCAATTTTGCCACAACTGTGGAAGTATGCTTGTCCATTTGGAAGAACCATTTGCGACCAAACTTTAACTTCCTGACTGATGTCTTGAGATGTTGCTTCAATATATCCACATAATTTTTCATCCTCATGATGACATTTGTGAAATGCACCAGTCCCTCCTGCAGCAAAGCACCCCCACAACATGATTGCTGCCACCCCCGTGCTTCACGGTTGGGATGGTGTTCTTCGACTTGCAAGCCACCCCCTTTTTCCTCCAAACATAATGATGGTCATTATGGCCAAACAGTTCTATTTCTGTTCCATCAGACCAGAGGAAATTTTTCCAAGAAGTACGAACTTTGTCGCCATGTGCAGTTGAAAATCGTGGTCTGGCTTTTTTTGGTGGTTTTGGAGCTGTGGCTTCTTCATTGCTGAGCGAGCTTTCAGGTCATGTCGATATAGGACTCAATTTACTGTGGATATAGATACTTTTGTACCTGTCTCCTCCAGCATCTTCACAGGGTCCTTTGCTGTTGTTCTGGGATTGATTTGCACTTTTCGCACCAAAGTACGTTCCTCTCTAGGAGACAGAACGCATCTCCTTCCTGAGCAGTATGACGGCTGCGTGGTCCCATGGGGTTTATACTTGCGTACTATTGTTTGTACAGATGAACGTGGTACCTTCAGGCATTTGGAAATTGCTCCCAAGGATGAACCAGACTTGTGGAGGTCTAAAAGAAACTTTGAGGTCTTGGTTGATTTCTTTTGATTTTCCAATGATGTCAAGCAAAGAGGCAACTGAGTTTGAAGGTAGGCCTTGAATATATATCCACAGGTACACCTCCGATTGACTCAAATGATGTCAATTAGCCTATCAGAAGCTTCTAAAGACATTACATCATTTTCTGGAATTTTCCAAGCCGTTTAAAGGCACATTCATCTTAGTGTATGTAAACTTCTGACCCTTTGGAATTGTGATACAGTGAATTATAAGTGAATTAATCTGTTTTAAACAGTTGTTAGGAAAATGACTTGTGTCATGCACAAAGTAGATGTCTTAACCAACTTTCCAAAACTATAGTTTGCTAACAGGAAATGTGTGGAGTGGTTGAAAAACGAGTTTTAATGACTCCAACCTCCAGTCCATGTAAACTTCCCACTTCAACTGTGAGTAAAAATACTCAAAGTGCTAGTTAAGTAGTTTTTTGGGGTATCTGTACTTTACTTTACTATTTATATTTTTCGACAACTTTTACTTTTGACTTCACTACATTCCTAAAGAAAAGGATGTGCTTTTTACGCCATACATTTTACACCCAAAAGTGTCAAACATTTCCCATGCTTAGCAGGACAGGAAAATGGTCAAATTCACACACTTATCAAGAGAACATCCCTAGTTATCCCTACAGCCTCTGATTTGGCGGACTCACTCAACACAAATACTTGGAGTGTGCCCCTCGCTATCCGTAAACTAAATAAATAATAAATCAAATGGTGCTGTCTTGTTTGGTAATATAAGGAATGTGAAATGATTTCTACTTTTGCTTTTACTTTTGATACTTCAGTATATTTGAAACCAAATACTTTAGACTTTTACTCAAGTAGTATTTTACTGGATGACTTTCACTTTTCCTTTTTAATTTTTACATTTTTATTTAACAATTATTTAACAAGACAGTTAATTTCTATAAATGTATCTTTACCTTTACTCAAGTATGACAATTGGGTACTTTTTCAAACACTGCTTCAATGTTATTATAGTTTTTTGTTTTTATATTAGTTGTATTTCGTTATAGTTGTATACAAATGTTTCCATGTAGTTTTTTATTTAATTTCAGTTTTAGTGTTAGGGACAGAAAGTGTGAGAGGCTAGGAGCCAATTGGTATATGGTATAGTTTTGTGCGTTAATTTTACGTCACTTCTACCAACTGGGGGCAGTAAGACATACGGTGATGGGTCAGGTCATAGGTTAGGTTAGGTTAGGTCTTCTCATGACACCAATGCTACGTTGGAGTCATTCCACGTCCCTTTTGATTGGCTGGTCATTTGGTCAAGAAAACACTTGATCTGTCTAGAAACAATTGATCCATTATTGCAATACGCTTTTGGAAACCTTGAACACTCAACTTAATTATCATCACAAAATAACTTTACAAAAGACAACCTCTGTGGAAATCTGTGGTGAAACATGTTTTATTTAACACAGCTTCGAGCTGATGTTGTTGTTTCTTCCCACCCGAGTTTCCATTAGCTCAGGAAGTGCCATGTAAAACCTCAGCGGGAATCTTCGAGATAAACACGCATAATAAGTATTGTTTTGTATTCATAAAATTATTTTGGGTTGATAATTAAACTGAGTGTTCAAGGTACATATGAAAGTAGAATTTCTGAGGTTTCCAAAAGCGTAGTAATTATCAACGTGTAGATAAAGTGTTGGTACAGTTGCCCCACTGGGGTCAATTGTTCAAATGAGAACCCTATGGCTGTATGGGTTCTCAGGAGCTAAGGTTAGGTTGTGTTTAAATTATAAAATCAATCTCGATGTGACTTGGATTTAAAGGAATAGCGCAGAGACTGGTGCAAACAAAATATGTTGGAAGGTAAGTCTCTCTCCCAATCTAATACGTTTTAGCATTTGTTAGCCACCTAGCAGTTTTTCCCCTGTTAGCTAATGATAGCTATTGCGAGTTCAGGGCAGCAGGTAGCCTAGTGGTAAGAGCGCTGGGCCAGTAACCGAAATGTTGCTGGATCGAATCCCCGAGTTGACAACATAATAATCTGTCATTCTGCTCCTGAACAAGGAAGTTAACCCACTGTTCCCGGGAAGGCTGTCATTGTGTCATGAGAATTTTTATCACAATGGTTGAACTCAACTATCACTATAGCTTTGACCAATTCCCAGAAGTTTGTAAGACCCTGGTTAATGAAGAATTAGACAAAGCCCCCAGTCTGCAATAGGCTAGTTTTTTATTCAGAGAGCTCTGAAGTCAAAAACGCACACACACACACACACACACACACACACACACACACACACACACACACACACACACACACACACACACACACACACACACACACACACACACACACACACACACACAGTTTTGTCACTTTTCTACCAGCCTTGGCAGTTTCTCGCCGTTCCTCTCCTCCCTAAATTAGAGGCCTTGGAATGGCCCTCTTTCCTGTTGTCAGCTTTTTCAGAGTTATAACCAGGTCATGTGTAGTCTAGTTGTCCTTTGTTGTCTCAACTGTCACATTGCTACATAGTAACACAATGGTCTAGTCACACACACATTATGGAATTTTGACTCTAACATATTTCATACAATTCTATGATTTCAGGGTTGAATTCTTTAGTCATTACTTTAAACATATAAATTCCTTTATCACATTGTAAATAATAATTTGTTCTTAACTGACTTGCCGAGTTAAATAAAGGTTAAATAGTTCTTATTTTATTTCCGTTTGCTAAATAGTTTTCTCATGATTCATTTTAGTTTTGTATAATAACCTAGTATAATATTTTCAGCTTTCATAACTCCAACTCTCTCCTCTCCACCTCTTCTCTCCCTTTCATATTTTCTCACCTCTCTGCACTCTCCTCCCATCCTCCTCTCCCCTCATCCCTCTCTCCACTCTCTCCTCCTACAGAAGATCATGAAGCGTCTCATTAAGCGGTATGTTCTGAAGGCTCAGGTTGACAGAGAGAATGATGACGTCAATGAAGGTGAAGATCTAATCTCCTTTAACGTCGACTCTATGTAACTCACCAGATTCTGCCTGACTGGGTTGCTGTTGTGAGTGTGACTGGGTTGGTGTTGTCAATGTGATTGTAACTGGGTTGGTGTGGTCAGTGGGATTGTGACTGTGTTGGTGTGGTCAGTGTGAGTGTGACTGGGTTGATGTTGTGAGTGTGACTGGGTTGATGTTGTCAGTGCGACTGGGTTGATGTTGTGAGTGTAACTGGGTTGGTGTTGTGAGTGTGACTGGGTTGATGTTGTGACTGGATTGATGTTGTGAGTGTGACTGGATTGATGTTGTGAGTGTGACTGGGTTGATGTTGTGGTGTGACTTGGTTGATGTTGTGAGTGTGACTGGGTTGATGTGGTCAGTGTGACTGGGTTGATGTGGTCAGTGTGAGTGTGACTGGGTTGATGTGGTCAGTGTGAGTGTGACTGGGTTGATGTGGTCAGTGTGAGTGTGACTGGGTTGATGTGGTCAGTGAGTGTGACTGGGTTGATGTGGTCAGTGTGGCTGTGACTGGGTTAATGTGGTCAGTGTGACTGTGACTGGGTTGATCTGGTCAGTGTGAGGGTGACTGGGTTGGTGTTGTGAGTTTGACTGGGTTGATGTGGTCAGTGTGACTGTGACTGGGTTGATGTGGTCAGTGTGGCTGTGTGAATGTGACTGGGTTGATGTGGTCAGTGTGAGAGTGACTAGGTTGATGTGATCAGTGTGGCTGTGACTGGGTTGATGTGGTCAGTGTGACTGTGACTGGGTTGGTGTTGTGAGAGTGACTGTGACTGGGTATCTGTGGTCAGTGTGCGTGACTGGGTTTTTGAAGTCAGTGTGAGTGTGACTGGGTTGATGTGGTCAGTGTGGCTGTGACTGGGTTGATGTGGTCAGTGTGAGAGTGACTAGGTTGATGTGGTCAGTGTGGCTGTGACTGGGTTGATGTGGTCAGTGTGACTGTGACTGGGTTGGTGTTGTGACTGTGACTGGGTATCTGTGGTCAGTGTGCGTGACTGGGTTTCTGAAGTCAGTGTGAGTGTGACTGGGATGCTGTTGTCAGTGTGAGTGACAGGGTTGCTGTTGTCAGTGTGAGTGTGACTTGGTTGATGTGGTCAGTGTGAGTCCGACTGCGTTGCTGTTGTGAGTGTGACTGGGTTGCTGTTGTGAGTGTGACTGGGTTGCTGTTGTGCTTGTGAGTGACTGGGTTTCTGTTGTCAGTGTGAGTGACTTTATTGCTGTTGTCAGTGCGAGTGTAACTGGGTTGCTGTCGTGAGTGTGACTGGGTTGCTGTCGTGAGTGTGACTGGGCTGCTGTTGTGAGTGTGACTAGGTTGCTGTTGTGAGTGTGACTGGGTTGCTGTTGTGAGTGTGACTGGGTTGCTGTTGTGCTTGTGAATGACTGGGTTTCTGTTGTCGGTGTGAGTGACTTTATTGCTGTTGTCAGTGTGAGTGTAACTGGGTTGCTGTCGTGAGTGTGACTGGGTTGCTGTCGTGAGTGTGACTGGGTTGCTGTCGTGTCTGTGACTGGGTTGCTGTTGTAAGTGTGTGACTGGGTTGCTGTCGTGTGTGTGACTGGGTTGCTGTCGTGAGTGTGACTGGGTTGCTGTTGTGAGTGTGACTGAGTTGCTGTTGTGAGTGTGACTGAGTTGCTGTTGTGACTGTGACTGGGTTTCTGTTGTGCTTGTGAGTGACTGGGTTTCTGTTGTCAGTGTGAGTGACTGGATTGCTGTTGTCAGTGTGAGTGTAACTGGGTTGCTCTTGTGAGTGTGACTGGGTTGCTGTCGTGAGTGTGACTGGGTTGCTGTCGTGAGTGTGAGTGTGACTGGGTTGCTGTCGTGAGTGTGACTGGGTTGCTGTCGTGAGTGTGAGTGTGACTGGGTTGCTGTTCTGAGTGTGAGTGTGTATTGTATCCTACAGATCACTTTGGACTTAAAGAAGACTATTATGAGCAACATTTCAAAATGTGTTTTTTTAATTGAAGATTTGTAATGAGGTAATAGTGGACATCTCCAGGCTGATGTGTGTGTTTCTTTGCGTTTGTTTTTGTCACGTTCGTCGTATAGAGGAGACCAAGGCGCAGTGTGATGAGAATACATTCCTCTTATTTATTTAACGAAGAACACTTGAAAACTTAAACTATACAAAAACAGCAAAACGAACGTGAAGCTATATATGATAAGTGCAGACACAGGCAACTAACACATAGACATAGACAATAACCCACGAAATACCCAAAGCAGATGGCTGCCTAAATATGGATCCCAATCAGAGACAACGATAAACCCCTGCCTCTAATTGAGAAACAATCTAGGCAACCATAGACATATATAAACACCTAGATGATAAACAACCCCATAAACCTACAAAACCCATAGACAGTACAAAAACACAAACATCACCCATGTCACACCCTGACCTAACCAAAACAATAAAGAAAACAAAGAATACTCAGGTCAGGGCGTTGTTATGTTATGTTTCATTCATATGTTTTGGTGTGTGTGTGACTGTCTGGCTGTGTGTGTTTGTGTCTTATAGGTGAGCTGAAGGAGATCAAGCAGGACATCTCCAGCCTGCGCTATGAGCTCCTGGAGGAGAAGTCTCAGGCCACCGGAGAACTAGCTGACCTCATCACACAACTCAGTGACAAGTTTGTCAAGAACACCACCAAAAGACCCTGAGAGAGAAGGGGAAGGGGGAGGAAGGTGGAGACCTGAAAATAGACAGAGGGAGAGAAGTGGGAAGAAGGGGATAGAGATGAGAGAAGAGGGGGGGGGAAGAGAGCTGGTGGACAGCGAAAGAGAGAAAGTGGGACAGAGGGAGGTGAGAAGAAGAGATGAAGGGGGGAGAGAGATGGGACGGAATTGAGAGCAAGGGAGGAGAGGAGGAGGGGAGAGAGGCAGGAGAGAGGACTGAAAGAGAGGAAGGAGGCTCTGAGCAGTATGAGGGGTACATAGGGGATTGTTAAGAGTACAATTCTGATGCAGCGAAGAGAGAGGTCACCCCTCCAAAACACATTGCCAAGATACATCAGCTCACCCTACCATGGGAACAGAGAGTGTGAGTGGGAGAGAACAGAAGTTGAAAAAAACACTGTGATGGTATTTTTACCTGAGGTATTGTTAGGGTGTCTGTACCTGAGGTATTGTTGGGGTGTCTGTACCTGAGGTATTGTTGGGGTGTCTGTACCTGAGGTATTGTTGGGGTGTCTGTACCTGAGGTATTGTTAGGGTGTCTGTACCTGAGGTATTGTTAGCGTGTCTGTACATGAGGTATTGTTAGGGTGTCTGTACCTGAGGTATTGTTAGGGTGTCTGTACCTGAGGTATTGTTAGGGTGTCTGTACCTGAGGTATTGTTAGCGTGTCTGTACATGAGGTATTGTTAGGGTGTCTATACCTGAGGTATTGTTAGGGTGTCTGTACCTGAGGTATTGTTAGAGTGTCTGTACCTGAGGTATTGTTAGGATGTCTGTACCTGAGGTATTGTTGGGGTGTCTGTACCTGAGGTATTGTTGGGGTGTCTGTACCTGAGGTATTGTTAGGGTGTCTGTACCTGAGGTATTGTTAGGGTGTCTGTACCTGAGGTATTGTTAGGGTGTCTGTACCTGAGGTATTGTTAGGGTGTCTGTACCTGAGGTATTGTTAGGGTGTCTGTACCTGAGGTATTGTTAGGGTGTCTGTACCTGAGGTATTGTTAGGGTGTCTGTACCTGAGGTATTGTTGGGGTGTCTGTACCTGAGGTATTGTTAGGGTGTCTGTACCTGAGGTATTGTTGGGGTGTCTGTACCTGAGATATTGTTAAGGTGTCTGTACCTGAGGTATTGTTAGGGTGTCTGTACCTGAGGTATTGTTAGGGTGTCTGTACCTGAGGTATTGTTAGGGTGTCTGTACCTGAGGTATTGTTAGGGTGTCTGTACCTGAGGTATTGTTGGGGTGTCTGTACCTGAGGTATTGTTAGGGTGTCTGTACCTGAGGTATTTTTAGGATGTCTGTACCTGAGGTATTGTTGGGGTGTCTGTACCTGAGGTATTGTTGGGGTGTCTGTACCTGAGGTATTGTTAGGGTGTCTGTACCTGAGGTATTGTTAGGGTGTCTGTACCTGAGGTATTGTTGGGGTGTCTGTACCTGGGGTATTGTTAGGGTGTCTGTACCTGAGGTATTGTTAGGGTGTCTGTACCTGAGGTATTGTTAGGGTGTCTGTACCTGAGGTATTGTTAGGGTGTCTGTACCTGAGGTATTGTTAGGGTGTCTGTACCTGAGGTATTGTTAGGGTGTCTGTACCTGAGGTATTGTTGGGGTGTCTGTACCTGAGGTATTGTTAGGGTGTCTGTACCTGAGGTATTTTTAGGATGTCTGTACCTGAGGTATTGTTGGGGTGTCTGTACCTGAGGTATTGTTGGGGTGTCTGTACCTGAGGTATTGTTAGGGTGTCTGTACCTGAGGTATTGTTAGGGTGTCTGTACCTGAGGTATTGTTGGGGTGTCTGTACCTGAGGGTATTGTTAGGGTGTCTGTACCTGAGGTATTGTTAGGGTGTCTGTACCTGAGGTATTGTTAGGGTGTCTGTACCTGAGGTATTGTTAGGGTGTCTGTACCTGAGGTATTGTTAGGGTGTCTGTACCTGAGGTATTGTTGGGGTGTCTGTACCTGAGGTATTGTTAGGGTGTCTGTACCTGAGGTATTGTTAGGGTGTCTGTACCTGAGGTATTGTTAGGGTGTCTGTACCTGAGGTATTGTTAGGGTGTCTGTACCTGAGGTATTTGTTAGGGTGTCTGTACCTGAGGTATTGTTAGGGGTGTCTGTACCTGAGGTATTGTTAGGGTGTCTGTACCTGAGGTATTGTTAGGGTGTCTGTACCTGAGGTATTGTTGGGGTGTCTGTACCTGAGGTATTGTTGGGGTGTCTGTACCTGAGGTATTGTTAGGGTGTCTGTACCTGAGGTATTGTTGGGGTGTCTGTACCTGAGGTATTGTTGGGGTGTCTGTACCTGAGGTATTGTTGGGGTGTCTGTACCTGAGGTATTGTTTGGGTGTCTGTACCTGAGGTATTGTTAGGGTGTCTGTACCTGAGGTATTGTTGGGGTGTCTGTACCTGAGGTATTGTTGGGGTGTCTGTACCTGAGGTATTGTTAGGGTGTCTGTACCTGAGGTATTGTTAGGGTGTCTGTACCTGAGGTATTGTTAGGGTGTCTGTACCTGAGGTATTGTTGGGGTGTCTGTACCTGAGGTATTGTTAGGGTGTCTGTACCTGAGGTATTGTTAGGGTGTCTGTACCTGAGGTATTGTTAGGGTGTCTGTACCTGAGGTATTGTTAGGGTGTCTGTACCTGAGGTATTGTTAGGGTGTCTGTACCTGAGGTATTGTTGGGGTGTACCTGAGGTATTGTTGGGGTGTCTGTACCTGAGGTATTGTTAGGGTGTCTGTACCTGAGGTATTGTTAGGGTGTCTGTACCTGAGGTATTGTTAGGGTGTCTGTACCTGAGGTATTGTTAGGCTGTCTGTACCTGAGGTATTGTTAGGGTGTCTGTACCTGAGGTATTGTTAGGTTGTCTGTATCTGAGGTATTGTTAGGGTGTCTGTACCTGAGGTATTGTTAGGGTGTCTGTACCTGAGGTATTGTTGGGGTGTCTGTACCTGAGGTATTGTTAGGGTGTCTGTACCTGAGGTATTGTTGGGGTGTCTGTACCTGAGGTATTGTTAGGGTGTCTGTACCTGAGGTATTGTTGGGGTGTCTGTACCTGAGGTATTGTTTGGGTGTCTGTACCTGAGGTATTGTTAGGGTGTCTGTACCTGAGGTATTGTTGGGGTGTCTGTACCTGAGGTATTGTTGGGGTCTGTACTGAGGTATTGTTAGGGTGTCTGTACCTGAGGTATTGTTAGGGTGTCTGTACCTGAGGTATTGTTAGGGTGTCTGTACCTGAGGTATTGTTAGGGTGTCTGTACCTGAGGTATTGTTGGGGTGTCTGTACCTGAGGTATTGTTAGGGTGTCTGTACCTGAGGTATTGTTAGGGTGTCTGTACCTGAGGTATTGTTAGGGTGTCTGTACCTGAGGTATTGTTAGGGTGTCTGTACCTGAGGTATTGTTAGGGTGTCTGTACCTGAGGTATTGTTAGGGTCTGTTCTGTATTGTTAGGGTGTCTGTACCTGAGGTATTGTTGAGGGTTGTCTGTACCTGAGGTATTGTTAGGGTGTCTGTACCTGAGGTATTGTTAGGGTGTCTGTACCTGAGGTATTGTTAGGGTGTCTGTACCTGAGGTATTGTTAGGGTGTCTGTACCTGAGGTATTGTTACCTGGGTGTCTGTACCTGAGGTATTGTTAGGTTGTCTGTATCTGAGGTATTGTTAGGGTGTCTGTACCTGAGGTATTGTTAGGGTGTCTGTACCTGAGGTATTGTTGGGGTGTCTGTACCTGAGGTATTGTTAGGGTGTCTGTACCTGAGGTATTGTTGGGGTGTCTGTACCTGAGGTATTGTTAGGGTGTCTGTACCTGAGGTATTGTTAGGGTGTCTGTACCTTAGGTATTGTTGGGGTGTCTGTACCTGAGGTATTGTTGGGGTGTCTGTACCTGAGGTATTGTTAGGGTGTCTGTACCTGAGGTATTGTTGGGGTGTCTGTACCTGAGGTATTGTTAGGGTGTCTGTACATGAGGTATTGTTAGGGTGTCTGTACCTGAGGTATTGTTAGGGTGTCTGTACCTGAGGTATTGTTAGGGTGTCTGTACCTGAGGTATTGTTGGGGTGTCTGTACCTGAGGTATTGTTGGGGTGTCTGTACCTGAGGTATTGTTAGGGTGTCTGTACCTGAGGTATTGTTAGGGTGTCTGTACCTGAGGTATTGTTAGGGTGTCTGTACCTGAGGTATTGTTAGGGTGTCTGTACCTGAGGTATTGTTAGGGTGTCTGTACCTGAGGTATTGTTAGGTTGTCTGTATCTGAGGTATTGTTAGGGTGTCTGTACCTGAGGTATTGTTAGGGTGTCTGTACCTGAGGTATTGTTGGGGTGTCTGTACCTGAGGTATTGTTAGGGTGTCTGTACCTGAGGTATTGTTGGGGTGTCTGTACCTGAGGTATTGTTAGGGTGTCTGTACCTGAGGTATTGTTAGGGTGTCTGTACCTTAGGTATTGTTGGGGTGTCTGTACCTGAGGTATTGTTTGGGTGTCTGTACCTGAGGTATTGTTAGGGTGTCTGTACCTGAGGTATTGTTGGGGTGTCTGTACCTGAGGTATTGTTGGGGTGTCTGTACCTGAGGTATTGTTAGGGTGTCTGTACCTGAGGTATTGTTGGGGTGTCTGTACCTGAGGTTTTGTTAGGGTGTCTGTACCTGAGGTATTGTTAGGGTGTCTGTACCTGAGTTATTGTTGGGGTGTCTGTACCTGAGGTATTGTTGGGGTGTCTGTACCTGAGTTATTGTTAGGGTGTCTGTACCTGAGGTATTGTTAGGGTGTCTGTACCTGAGGTATTGTTAGGGTGTCTGTACCTGAGGTATTGTTAGGGTGTCTGTACCTGAGGTATTGTTAGGGTGTCTGTACCTGAGGTATTGTTAGGGTGTCTGTACCTGAGGTATTGTTGGGGTGTCTGTACCTGAGGTATTGTTAGGGTGTCTGTACCTGAGGTATTGTTGGGGTGTCTGTACCTGAGGTATTGTTAGGGTGTCTGTACCTGAGGTATTGTTAGGGTGTCTGTACCTGAGGTATTGTTAGGGTGTCTGTACCTGAGGTATTGTTAGGGTGTCTGTACCTGAGGTATTGTTGGGGTGTCTGTACCTGAGGTATTGTTAGGGTGTCTGTACCTGAGGTATTGTTAGGGTGTCTGTACCTGAGGTTTTGTTAGGGTGTCTGTACCTGAGGTATTGTTGGGGTGTCTGTACCTGAGGTATTGTTAGGGTGTCTGTACCTGAGGTATTGTTAGGGTGTCTGTACCTGAGGTATTGTTAGGGTGTCTGTACCTGAGGTATTGTTAGGGTGTCTGTACCTGAGGTATTGTTAGGGTGTCTGTACCTGAGGTATTGTTAGGGTGTCTGTACCTGAGGTATTGTTGGGGTGTCTGTACCTGAGGTATTGTTGGGGTGTCTGTACCTGAGGTATTGTTAGGGTGTCTGTACCTGAGGTATTGTTGGGGTGTCTGTACCTGAGGTATTGTTGGGGTGTCTGTACCTGAGGTATTGTTGGGGTGTCTGTACCTGAGGTATTGTTTGGGTGTCTGTACCTGAGGTATTGTTAGGGTGTCTGTACCTGAGGTATTGTTGGGGTGTCTGTACCTGAGGTATTGTTGGGGTGTCTGTACCTGAGGTATTGTTAGGGTGTCTGTACCTGAGGTATTGTTAGGGTGTCTGTACCTGAGGTATTGTTAGGGTGTCTGTACCTGAGGTATTGTTAGGGTGTCTGTACCTGAGGTATTGTTGGGGTGTCTGTACCTGAGGTATTGTTAGGGTGTCTGTACCTGAGGTATTGTTGTGGTGTCTGTACCTGAGGTATTGTTGGGGTGTCTGTACCTGAGGTTTTGTTAGGGTGTCTGTACCTGAGGTATTGTTAGGGTGTCTGTACCTGAGTTATTGTTGGGGTGTCTGTACCTGAGGTATTGTTGGGGTGTCTGTACCTGAGGTATTGTTGGGGTGTCTGTACCTGAGGTATTGTTAGGGTGTCTGTACATGAGGTATTGTTAGGGTGTCTGTACCTGAGTTATTGTTAGGGTGTCTGTACCTGAGGTATTGTTAGGGTGTCTGTACCTGAGGTATTGTTAGGGTGTCTGTACCTGAGGTATTGTTAGGGTGTCTGTACCTGAGGTATTGTTGGGGTGTCTGTACCTGAGGTATTGTTAGGGTGTCTGTACCTGAGGTATTGTTGGGGTGTCTGTACCTGAGGTATTGTTAGGGTGTCTGTACCTGAGGTATTGTTAGGGTGTCTGTACCTGAGGTATTGTTAGGGTGTCTGTACCTGAGGTATTGTTGGGGTGACTGTACCTGAGGTATTGTTAGGGTGTCTGTACCTGAGGTATTGTTAGGGTGTCTGTACCTGAGGTATTGTTAGGGTGTCTGTACCTGAGGTATTGTTGGGGTGTCTGTACCTGAGGTATTGTTGGGGTGTCTGTACCTGAGGTATTGTTGGGGTGTCTGTACCTGAGGTATTGTGCCGTATAGCAGTCCACTGTTTCGGGAAGATAAATATAATGGACATTTTTATAGAGTTGGCAATCTAATTAACACATTGTCCAATGTCCATAGGTTCACAAACACTGGAGGAGTTCAAACACACACACACACATTCAAACACACACACTTGGTAAGCTAATTACTGTATAACTCCTAATAAAGTGCTGATTAAAAAGTGGTCTGTTTATCACATGACAACCTGAACACACTCAGACCACCATCTGCTTACCTGCAGGACTTTGATTGGTTCTCTCATGGGCACCTAGAATATATTGGTTCTAAACTCCAGCTGTTGAGGGCATGTTGGCTTCAGTACACAGTCTGTACTCTGTCTATCTACCCTACCATGCTCTGAATAAATTCACACACCTGGTCGGACAGTGTAGACTGCACACTGTAAATGGTTATTGAAACAACATTTGGAATTTTAAACTCTATCTTTGTTTTGTGTGTGTGCGTGTGCGTGTGCGTTACTTGCGTGCATAAGCGAGAGAGAGAGAGAGAGATAAACTGTATGTGAGTCACTTTGAAGAGTTCAACGAAAATTGTAATTGTTTGTTAAAAACACTTAACATTTTCACTCATAGAAACCAAACGGAATAGAGACTCAATATACTGTATTTTTCAATTGTAGCGAAAAAAAGGGGAAAAATCTTGTATATTTTGATCTTGAATTAAAAGGAATAAACTGGATATTGTTTTGTCTGATTAATTCTGTTTATTAATCAGTCTGTACAACCTGTGATTTTATTGAGCTGAGAAATGTGATGATTGTTCTGTTGTCAGCTCAATTACACGCAGTCAAGCAAGACCGAACCTCTGGCGACCACGTCATTATGTCTGTACACACTGGAAAGGGCACCGCCACACACATACAAATGCGCGCACACACACAACCAAACACCAATACGACACACACTGCGCAAACAGTCTGTTCGTGCATTGTGAAAACAGACACACACACCCAACCTGGGCAAATGTGGCCCGATAGATATTGTGTAGGCCTACACACACACACACACACACTGTATACAGTAATCTACTGATGACACACACAAGCATGACACAGTACACAAATGCACACACACACAGCACACTCATTTATAATCTATTAATAATTGGTCCATTCCACACAATTCAACATGTCACCTAGCAACTCTACATATGCAACTCAAACATCCCACAACAACTATCTGTGCATTCAGACCTTTTCGTTCAGTGTGTGTGTGTAATTGTTTATTTGCGTGAGAACACACAAAGACTCCCCACATGACCTTGTGGGAACAGTGTGTCACAATGTTATGGATCCATGTGTTTACCGAGGATGTCCCATCTTCACTCTGTATTCTTTCAATCTGTAATGACGTCTGAATAGTCTGGAGTTTAACAGGCTGGGGTCATGTACTCCTGTAAAAGTCAGCCTTTAAAGTTAATCCATAAAACGTTAACATATACCTGGCCTTGTATGGTATTTTACTAGACAGGAAGACACAGTTACACAAACACACGTGCGCACATACACACACACACATACACACACACACACAAACACATATCTCTAGCCCAAAGCTGACCAGTCCATTCTCCATAATAACTAAGGTGGTCTTCCCAGCACAAATAAATTACATTTATTTTATATCTTTAGTTCTCTTATTCAACTTCCCTCTGATATCTGTCTGAGCTCCTGGGGTCTTACCCAATTATACTTTGTGTTAAACCTGCCACCCTCTCTTTGGTGTAGTTTGGAAAGTCCCGGAGGCCCAAGGGAAGGATGTGATTCCTCTCTAACTCTCCTCCTTCCCCCTCTATCTCTTTTCACAGAGCAACAACACCCCCTGGCACAGAAGACGGGACTCATTGGATTTGGAGGAGAGATTATACCCCTGTAACACTGCTTCTGCCTGCAAACCATCTAGGGATTTAGACAACTCGACAGACACACACACACACACACACACACCCTTGACTGCTATCAAGAACATTCACCTCACGTACATCTCACACAAATGATGTGTGGATGAGAAAACACACCACTTGGGATTGAAGAACTACGAAATACATTTCTGTTGTAGATTCAGAAAATGTAGCCTGCCTATTTTCACATTTAATAAAAGCAATATTCTAAGGTTATTCCCCTCTATTGTGACAGACTTATAAATAACCTCCAATACCTGGCAGCCAATATCCAATTTCTAGAGAAGTCTTTGTTGCTAGAGTGTCGTCCAGTAGGAATGGGGGGGGACCAATAAGAGTGCCCACACATACACTGACTATACATTAAGGACACATTCCTAATATTGAGTTGCACCCTTTTGCCCTCAGAACAGACTCAATTTGTCGAGGGATGGACTCTACAAGGTGTCAAAAGCGTTCCACAGGCCCATGTTGACTCCAATGCTTCCCACAGAGGTGTCAAGTTAGTTGGATGTCCTTTGGGTGGTGGACCATTCTTGATACACAGGAAACTGTTGAGCATGAAAAACCGAGCAGCGTTGATGTTCTTGACACACTCAAAACTGCACCCACTACCCTACCCCGTTCAAAGGCACTTAAGTATTTTGTCTTGCTGACTGGCACATATACACAATCCATGTTTCAATTGTCTCAAGGCTTTAAAATCCTTATTTAACCTGTCTCCAACCATTCATCTACACGGATTGAAGTGGGTTTAACAAGTGACATCAATAAGGGATCATAGCTTTCACCTGGATTCACCTGGTCAGTCTGTCATGGAAAAGGCATAAGGTTTTGTACACTCAGTCTATATTGACTAAACACATGTATACCCATGCCCTGACTCAAATCAAAGATCCTTATGTGACCTCACACTGGCAAAGCATAAACTCCCTGTCTCTGTCTCTTTTACAGAACATACTGATGGTTTCCAACCTCGTTAGTGTTCTCTTTTCCTCTCTCTCTCAACACCTCCCCCCTCCTCTCTCTCTCCCCCCTCCCTTCCTCCTCTCTCTCCTCTCTCCCTCCCTCTCTCTCTCCCTCTCTCCCCTCCAACTCTTTCTCCTGTCTCCCTCTCTGCCTCCCTTCTCTCTCTCCTCTCTCCCTCCTCCTCTCTCCCTCTCTCTCGCCATCTTTCTCCTCCCTCCCCCCTCCTCTCTCTCTCCCCCCTCCCTTCCTCCTCTCTCTCCTCTCTCCCTCCCTCTCTCTCTCCTTCCCTCTCTCCCCTCCAACTCTTTCTCCTGTCTCCCTCCCTCCCTCTCTGCCTCCCTTCTCTCTCTCCTCTCTCCCTCCTCCTCTCTCCCTCTCTCTCACCATCTCTCTCGCCATCTTTCTCTCTCTCCCTCCCTCCCTCCCTCCCTCCCTCCCTCCCTCCCTCCCTCCCTCCCTCCCTCCATCCTCTCTCTCGCCTCTCTCCCTCCCTCACTCTCGCTCCCTCCTCCTCTCTTTCCTCTCTCCCTCCTCCTCTCTCTTTCCTCTCTCTGTCTCCTCTTTTGCTCCCTCTTCTCTCTTTCCCTCTTTACATCTCTCTCTCCTTCCCTCCCTCCCTCCTCTCTCTAGCCTCTCTTCCTCACTCTCACTCCCTCCTCCTCTCTTTCCTCTCTCCCTCCTCCTCTCTCTTTCCTCTCTCCACCTCTCTATATCTTCTCTCTCCCACCCTTTCCCTTCCCCTCCATCTCTCTCTCCTCCCTCCCTCCATCCTCCTCTCTCTCTCAGCCCTCCTCCTCCTATCTCCTCCTCTCTTTCCCTCTCTCTCTCCTTCCACCTCTCACTCCTCTCTCCCTCCCTCCCTCCTCATCTCTCCCTCCCTCCTCTCTCCCTCCATCTTCATCTCTCTCTTCTATCTCCCTCCTTCCTCCTCTCTCTCACCCTCCCTCCTCCTCTCTCTCTCCCTCACTCCTCTCTCTCTCCTCTCTCCGTCCCTCCTCTCTCTCTCTCCTCTCTCCCCCCTCCTCCACTCTCACCTCTCTCCCTCTTTTCCCTCTCTCTCTCCCTCCATCCATCCATCCATCCACCTCCCTACTTCTCTTTCCCTCCTCTTCTCTCAGGTCTTTGTTTCGTTGTCTTTGTCTGGTGTGTGTGTTCGTGTCTATTTGTGTGTGCGTGCATAAATGTGTTTGTGTGGCGACCCTGGAAGCAGTTCAGCAGCATGTAATTAGCTGTGTGTTTATCTCTTCTCTTCTTAACCAACCAGTGATCCAGCCTAAACCAGCCTGTAATCAACAACAGGGACAGAGTAGACACTCAGCTCTGTTTTTCGTCTGCTACTGGTTTGTCTGTGTTCATTAATGACCGGCCTTGCGGTGTGGTGAGGTGCATGCTAACGAGGTAGCTCTGGTCCGGGGCGCCTCTCACGGCTCACTGGAGCGATCACCTAAACCTCCCCCCGTCCCCCATCTCCGTCCCTGACACCGGCTTCTGATATTACGCAGCAGTTTTAGGAAGCCAAAATGGCAGCTGAGCAAAATATCTTACAAGCAAGTGGATCCTCGTTGTGTTGATTTCACGTTGTAAACAAACGTGTCCCTGGCTAGTGTCGATGTTAGCAGGTTAATTGAAAAGGTTAGGGCAAGGAGAGCTGATCCGAGATCAGCTCTTATGGGAGATGGCTGCCATCTCTTACGGCTTGATGGAACCAAAAATAAAAAGATATCTGGGTGAATGCAGTGTACAATCCACTCTGCTTGTGACATGCTGTACACTGTATATATGAACCAATGTGGTTAAATGCTGTGGAACAGAAACACTCCTATGAGTTCAAGAATAAATCCACTTTTAGAACCAAATAGTCTGGAATGGATGGGATTACCATACAGCACTGTGGGAAATGTTGAAAAATGATTTTAAAAGTATTTTAAAGAAACAGAAACGTCTAGTTGTTTCTAGTGAAGTCCCAGAGTGTGTCCATTTAGAGATGTGTTAGTAGAAACAGAAACGTCTAGTTGTTTCTAGTGAAGTCCCAGAGTGTGTCCATTTAGAGATGTGTTAGTAGAAACAGAAACGTCTAGTTGTTTCTAGTGAAGTCCCGTCTAGTTGTTTCTAGTCTGTCCATTTAGAGATGTGTTAGTAGAAACAGAAACGTCTAGTTGTTTCTAGTGAAGTCCCAGAGTGTGTCCATTTAGAGATGTGTTAGTAGAAACAGAAACGTCTAGTTGTTTCTAGTGAAGTCCCAGAGTGTGTCCATTTAGAGATGTGTTAGTAGAAACAGAAACGTCTAGTTGTTTCTAGTGAAGTCCCAGAGTGTGTCCATTTAGAGATGTGTTAGTAGAAACAGAAACGTCTAGTTGTTTCTAGTGAAGTCCCAGAGTGTGTCCATTTAGAGATGTGTTAGTAGAAACAGAAACGTCTAGTTGTTTCTAGTGAAGTCCCAGAGTGTGTCCATTTAGAGATGTGTTAGTAGAAACAGAAACGTCTAGTTGTTTCTAGTGAAGTCCCAGAGTCTGTCCATTTAGAGATGTGTTAGTAGAAACAGAAACGTCTAGTTGTTTCTAGTGAAGTCCCAGAGTGTGTCCATTTAGAGATGTGTTAGTAGAAACAGAAACGTCTAGTTGTTTCTAGTGAAGTCCCAGAGTGTGTCCATTTAGAGATGTGTTAGTAGAAACAGAAACGTCTAGTTGTTTCTAGTGAAGTCCCAGAGTGTGTCCATTTAGAGATGTGTTAGTAGAAACAGAAACGTCTAGTTGTTTCTAGTGAAGTCCCAGAGTGTGTCCATTTAGAGATGTGTTAGTAGAAACAGAAACGTCTAGTTGTTTCTAGTGAAGTCCCAGAGTGTGTCCATTTAGAGATGTGTTAGTAGAAACAGAAACGTCTAGTTGTTTCTAGTGAAGTCCCAGAGTCTGTGTCCAAGTGTGTTAGTAGAAACAGAAACGTCTAGTTGTTTCTAGTGAAGTCCCAGAGTCCATTTAGAGATGTGTTAGTAGAAACAGAAACGTCTAGTTGTTTCTAGTGAAGTCCCAGAGTGTGTCCATTTAGAGATGTGTTAGTAGAAACAGAAACGTCTAGTTGTTTCTAGTGAAGTCCCAGAGTGTGTCCATTTAGAGATGTGTTAGTAGAAACAGAAACGTCTAGTTGTTTCTAGTGAAGTCCCAGAGTGTGTCCATTTAGAGATGTGTTAGTAGAAACAGAAACGTCTAGTTGTTTCTAGTGAAGTCCCAGAGTGTGTCCATTTAGAGATGTGTTAGTAGAAACAGAAACGTCTAGTTGTTTCTAGTGAAGTCCCAGAGTGTGTCCATTTAGAGATGTGTTAGTAGAAACAGAAACGTCTAGTTGTTTCTAGTGAAGTCCCAGAGTGTGTCCATTTAGAGATGTGTTAGTAGAAACAGAAACGTCTAGTTGTTTCTAGTGAAGTCCCAGAGTGTGTCCATTTAGAGATGTGTTAGTAGAAACAGAAACGTCTAGTTGTTTCTAGTGAAGTCCCAGAGTGTGTCCATTTAGAGATGTGTTAGTAGAAACAGAAACGTCTAGTTGTTTCTAGTGAAGTCCCAGAGTGTGTCCATTTAGAGATGTGTTAGTAGAAACAGAAACGTCTAGTTGTTTCTAGTGAAGTCCCAGAGTGTGTCCATTTAGAGATGTGTTAGTAGAAACAGAAACGTCTAGTTGTTTCTAGTGAAGTCCCAGAGTGTGTCCATTTAGAGATGTGTTAGTAGAAACAGAAACGTCTAGTTGTTTCTAGTGAAGTCCCAGAGTGTGTCCATTTAGAGATGTGTTAGTAGAAACAGAAACGTCTAGTTGTTTCTAGTGAAGTCCCAGAGTGTGTCCATTTAGAGATGTGTTAGTAGAAACAGAAACGTCTAGTTGTTTCTAGTGAAGTCCCAGAGTGTGTCCATTTAGAGATGTGTTAGTAGAAACAGAAACGTCTAGTTGTTTCTAGTGAAGTCCCAGAGTGTGTCCATTTAGAGATGTGTTAGTAGAAACAGAAACGTCTAGTTGTTTCTAGTGAAGTCCCAGAGTGTGTCCATTTAGAGATGTGTTAGTAGAAACAGAAACGTCTAGTTGTTTCTAGTGAAGTCCCAGAGTGTGTCCATTTAGAGATGTGTTAGTAGAAACAGAAACGTCTAGTTGTTTCTAGTGAAGTCCCAGAGTGTGTCCATTTAGAGATGTGTTAGTAGAAACAGAAACGTCTAGTTGTTTCTAGTGAAGTCCCAGAGTGTGTCCATTTAGAGATGTGTTAGTAGAAACAGAAACGTCTAGTTGTTTCTAGTGAAGTCCCAGAGTGTGTCCATTTAGAGATGTGTTAGTAGAAACAGAAACGTCTAGTTGTTTCTAGTGAAGTCCCAGAGTGTGTCCATTTAGAGATGTGTTAGTAGAAACAGAAACGTCTAGTTGTTTCTAGTGAAGTCCCAGAGTGTGTCCATTTAGAGATGTGTTAGTAGAAACAGAAACGTCTAGTTGTTTCTAGTGAAGTCCCAGAGTGTGTCCATTTAGAGATGTGTTAGTAGAAACAGAAACGTCTAGTTGTTTCTAGTGAAGTCCCAGAGTGTGTCCATTTAGAGATGTGTTAGTAGAAACAGAAACGTCTAGTTGTTTCTAGTGAAGTCCCAGAGTGTGTCCATTTAGAGATGTGTTAGTAGAAACAGAAACGTCTAGTTGTTTCTAGTGAAGTCCCAGAGTGTGTCCATTTAGAGATGTGTTAGTAGAAACAGAAACGTCTAGTTGTTTCTAGTGAAGTCCCAGAGTGTGTCCATTTAGAGATGTGTTAGTAGAAACAGAAACGTCTAGTTGTTTCTAGTGAAGTCCCAGAGTGTGTCCATTTAGAGATGTGTTAGTAGAAACAGAAACGTCTAGTTGTTTCTAGTGAAGTCCCAGAGTGTGTCCATTTAGAGATGTGTTAGTAGAAACAGAAACGTCTAGTTGTTTCTAGTGAAGTCCCAGAGTCTGTCCATTTAGAGATGTGTTAGTAGAAACAGAAACGTCTAGTTGTTTCTAGTGAAGTCCCAGAGTGTGTCCATTTAGAGATGTGTTAGTAGAAACAGAAACGTCTAGTTGTTTCTAGTGAAGTCCCAGAGTGTGTCCATTTAGAGATGTGTTAGTAGAAACAGAAACGTCTAGTTGTTTCTAGTGAAGTCCCAGAGTGTGTCCATTTAGAGATGTGTTAGTAGAAACAGAAACGTCTAGTTGTTTCTAGTGAAGTCCCAGAGTGTGTCCATTTAGAGATGTGTTAGTAGAAACAGAAACGTCTAGTTGTTTCTAGTGAAGTCCCAGAGTGTGTCCATTTAGAGATGTGTTAGTAGAAACAGAAACGTCTAGTTGTTTCTAGTGAAGTCCCAGAGTGTGTCCATTTAGAGATGTGTTAGTAGAAACAGAAACGTCTAGTTGTTTCTAGTGAAGTCCCAGAGTGTGTCCATTTAGAGATGTGTTAGTAGAAACAGAAACGTCTAGTTGTTTCTAGTGAAGTCCCAGAGTCTGTCCATTTAGAGATGTGTTAGTAGAAACAGAAACGTCTAGTTGTTTCTAGTGAAGTCCCAGAGTGTGTCCATTTAGAGATGTGTTAGTAGAAACAGAAACGTCTAGTTGTTTCTAGTGAAGTCCCAGAGTGTGTCCATTTAGAGATGTGTTAGTAGAAACAGAACCGTCTAGTTGTTTCTAGTGAAGTCCCAGAGTGTGTCCATTTAGAGATGTGTTAGTAGATTGCTGTGGACGTGAATGGCTCTGGCTCTGCAACAGACGAACATCCCACAGTATCTCATGTTTCTGGGAGGATAATCAAGTGACTAATTGAACAGAGACCCAGCCAGCCAGGGCTGATGATGTACATTGAGGGAATATCCTAATTTGCAGAGTAAGTTCCAGCCAGGTTAAAGAGGAGGTGGAAGGAAGAAAGGAGGTTAATGGTGAACATGGAGAGCAGGAGTCATTTGCATACTGAAACCGTTGTTTATATGTAACTTGGCTGCAGTCAAACGAGAATCATCAGAGAAGAAAATGAGGCATAGTAACGTGGTTGAAGGCTACTGGTCTATGTTCTCCCTGCTATCAGACTAGTCAATCGAAATCAGTTTCCGGATATTCCCGGACAGAGCAAGACAACAAGAGCATCCATCTTTCAATGGACTTAAGCAATCAATTAAACAATGTTCAGTGTGCTAATCAATTCAAATGAAATGACAAAGGCTTTCTTGTGTTACCTTGATAACTGAACTGAATGGGTTCATCTGTGAGTCCGCATTTTAACAGGGCTAACTGTGTGTCCCTGTTATCAGAGCAGCTGTTCTGTCTGTGTTTGTATCCATCCGTCTGTTGTTCGTTTTGGGTCTGGTCTGTGTGCTCTAGACTGGTAACAGGGACACTCAGTGCTGATGGCTGTTATCTGCATTAGGGTTGGAGGGACTCAGGGCTTTGTGTACACAACAGAGACAGACGCCTGAACGTGCACACATTGAGTCCCCCAGACAGGCAGCTCTGTCCCTAGCCTGTCTGCTCTGTCCCTGGCCTCTCTGCCCTGTCCCTGGCCTCTCTGCCCTGTCCCTGGCCTCTCTGCTCTGTCCCTGGCCTCTCTTCCCTGTCCCTGGCCTCTCTGCCCTGTTCCTGGCCTCTCTGCCCTGTCCTAGGCCTCTCTGCCCTGTCCCAGGCCTCTCTGCTCTGTCCCTAGCCTCTCTGCCCTGTCCCTGGCCACTCTGCCCTGTCCCTGGCCTCTCTTCCCTGTCCCTAGCCTGTCTGCTCTGTCCCTAGCCTGTCTGCTCTGTCCCTAGCCTGTATGCTCTGTCCCTGGCCTGTCTGCTCTGTCCCTAGCCTGTCTGCTCTGTCCCTAGCCTGTCTGCTCTTTCCCAGCCTGTCTGCTCTGTCCCTAGCCTGTCTGCTCTGTCCCTAGCCTGTCTGCTCTTTCCCTAGTCTGTCTGCTCTGTCCCTAGCCTGTCTGCTCTTTCCCAGCCTGTCTGCTCTGTCCCTGGCCACTCTGCCCTGTCCCTGGCCTATTTATTCCGTCCCTGGCCCCTCTGCCCTGTCCCTGGCCACTACCCTGTCCCTGGCCTCTCTGCCCTGTCCCTGGCCTCTCTGCCCTGTCCCTGGCCACTACCCTGTCCCTGGCCTCTCTTCCCTGTCCCTGGCCTCTCTGCCCTGTCCCAGGCCTCTCTGCTCTGTCCCTGGCCTCTCTGCCCTGTCCCAGGCCTCTCTGCCCTGTCCTTGGCTTATCTGCCCTGTCCCTGGCCTCTCTGCCCTGTCCCTGGCCTCTCTTCCCTGTCCCTAGCCTGTCTTCCCTGTCCCTAGCCTGTCTGCTCTGTCCCTAGCCTGTCTGCTCTTTCCCAGCCTGTCTGCCCTGTCCCTGGCCTCTCTGCTCTGTCCCTGGCCTCTCTGCCCTGTCCCTGGCCTCTCTGCCCTGTCCCTAGCCTGTCTGCTCTGTCCCTAGCCTGTCTGCTCTGTCCCTAGCCTCTCTGCCCTGTCCCTGGCCACTCTGCCCTGTCCCTGGCCTCTCTTCCCTGTCCCTAGCCTGTCTGCTCTGTCCCTAGCCTGTCTGCTCTGTCCCTAGCCTGTATGCTCTGTCCCTGGCCTGTCTGCTCTGTCCCTAGCCTGTCTGCTCTGTCCCTAGCCTGTCTGCTCTTTCCCAGCCTGTCTGCTCTGTCCCTAGCCTGTCTGCTCTGTCCCTAGCCTGTCTGCTCTTTCCCTAGTCTGTCTGCTCTGTCCCTAGCCTGTCTGCTCATGGCCTATTTCTTCCGTCCCTGGCCTCTCTGCCCTGTCCCTGGCCACTACCCTGTCCCTGGCCTCTCTGCCCTGTCCCTGGCCTCTCTGCCCTGTCCCTGGCCACTACCCTGTCCCTGGCCTCTCTTCCCTGTCCCTGGCCTCTCTTCCCTGTCCCTGGCCTCTCTGCCCTGACCCTAGCCTGTCTGCTCTGTCCCTGGCCTCTCTGCCCTGTCCCTAGCCTGTCTGTTCTGTCCCTGGCCTCTCTGCCCTGTCCCTAGCTTGTCTGCTCTGTCCCTAGCCTGTCTGCTCTGTCCCTGGCCTCTTTGCCCTGTCCCTGGCCTCTCTGCCCTGTCCCTAGCCTGTCTGCTCTGTCCCTGGCCTATTTCTTCTGACCCTGGCCAGTGGGAGAGGAATGGGGCTATGAGAACACCTTCCTCTCGCCTATATTACATAGCTGAAGTGAATCTGGGAGAAATCCTGCATTGCGCCCTCCCATGATGTAATAACCATCCTATTATAGAGCCATACAGAAACAGACTCAAACACAAATCTTTCAGACATGTCCTCTGGCTCCAGTGACCTTACTTATTGTAGATTTATTTTGAATAAAAAACATTTTGATATTTAGGTTGAGATCACACAGTTTACATTTAGGAGAAGTGTAGCTAACTCTAAAACTCTAAAACACTCAATCCTGTTTGTGTGGGAGTTACAGTATTTGAGGCAAGTTAAACTTGTGAAAACATTGGATATATAAGGGAAGATATCACAAAGAGCCACAAAGTCTCCCTCCCTCAAAAACACTGCATGGCACGGGCCCAGCGCCCCAGTGAGTGGCGCTCGGTGGGGGAGGGGTGGGTGCTTATGTGTGCTGTGTACGTAATCACTGTCGCCTTTCTCTCAGGCAACCCGCTGGGCCAGTTATGTCTCATTTCTCTCTCTCTCTCTCTCTCTCTCTCGCTCCCTCTATCCCCCTCAGTCTCTCTGTCTCTCTCTCTCTCCCTCTGTCCCCCTCAGTCTCTCTCTCTCCCTCTATCCCCCTCAGTCTCTCTGTATCTGTCTCTCTCTCTCTCTCTCTCTCTCTCTCCCTCTGTCCCCCTCAGTCTCTCTGTCTCTCTCTCTCTGTCTCTCTGTCTCTCTCTCTCTGTCTCTGTCTCTCTCTCTCCCTCTATCCCCCTCAGTCTCTCTCTCTCTTCCTCTGTCCCCCTCAGTCTCTCTGTCTCTCTCTCTCCCTCTATTACCCTCAGTCTCTCTGTCTCTCTCTCTCCCTCTATTCCCCTCAGTCTCTCTGTCTCTCTCTCTCCCTCTGTCCCCCTCAGTCTCTCTGTCTCTCCCTCTATCCCCCTCAGTATCTCTCTCTCTCTCCCTCCCTCCCTCCCTCCCTCCCTCCCTCCCTCTCTCTCCCTCTCTTTTTTTTCTTTAATCTCTCTCTCTTTCTGTGTTCTCTCTTTCTCCCTCCCTCCCTTTCTCCCTGTCTCCCTCCCTCCCTCCCCTCCCTCCCTCCCTCCTCTCTCTCTCTCTTAGGACTGTCTAAGGAACTTCTCTGTTCCCTTGTAAATTATTTTACAAGACAAAGACCCAAGACATGATCCCGTGCTGCTCTATAAATTGTTGTTAGTCTTTCTCGCTTTCTGTCATTCTTGAATGTATGTGTTAATAAGAAAGAGACAGAGAAAGAGACAGAGAGAATGTGAGGGCCGAAGAACGAGATAAATAAAATGTGTGTGTGTCGGAGACAGAGAGGAAGAGAGAGAGAGAGATTGTCAGCATCCCTAATAAAGCCTACTACAGGAAGACAAGTGTTCATCATCCAAATGTGATTGTCATGGTGATGAGCAGAGCTGGGTACCAAACACAATTAGCTATGGAGAAAGGCATCTTTGAACACCTGTGTATGTACTATATATATTTCTCTCCTGGTTGACCCTCTCTGTCAGAATAGGTTGCTCCGCTCTGTAGGCAAGCTGCTTGTTAACCTCGTGCCAGGAGACTGGACTGGAATTTGGCAAATACGGGTGAGATTGTCACCAAGCGGAATGTAAAGAGATCGAGTCGGACAGCGGAGCACTGGAAAAGTGGGTCATTCTTATTAGGGGGGGGGGGGGGGGATTAGGCCTAGGGCATAAGAGTGTCACTTGGAAAAAGCTATTACTATCCCCTTACCCGTCACAATTACTGAGATGTTTTCTCTTCATATGTAAACATGGCTTGAGGCTATACTTGTGTTCATCTGTCACAAGGAGATGTAGCCAAGCACTGGGGTCGAAATCCTCTTTTAGCATTTTATATAACTTAGTGTAGGGTTGCATAACAAGGTGATGACGTTTCACATAGTCGTCTAGAGGTCATTTAAGATGCTTGGTCTTTATATAAAGGAATGTTACATTATTACATCATGCTCTATGTCCTCTTTGTCTTCCCACTGATCAGTAAGAGGTGGATCTAGGACACCATTCCACGTCTACCTTCCATGTAGTTGAAGATGACAGGAGAGAAGGACAGGAAGCTATTGAAGTCCCTCTGGAGAGTAAATTATTGTGATCTTGTATAGATTCAGATGTATTATGTTGCTATGATATTAAAATGATAAAATAATAAGATACACTCTATATTGCACATGAAATCAAACTCCTGTTCTTCAATGGTGAATGTTTTTTAATCTTTCCTCGCTTGGCAGATACTGTGTGTGTGTGTGTGTGTGTGTGTGTGTGTGTGTGTGTGTGTGTGTGTGTGTGTGTGTGTGTGTGTGTGTGTCAGTGAACCATGTCAGTCTGTCGTTCTGTTGCGACCACGACAGGTTCTCATGAATATGAACCATCCAGCCAACCTTTTAAGGTAGTGCTGTTTTAATCATATCCAAACCAAATACCCACTGTAATAATGCTGGATTCCAATGGTCACCTTCACATCTCTGACAAATGTCATCATTATGGTTTCTATACAGGGGCTGTGCTGTATTCATGCCTATTCTGTGATATTTGACAGCAGGTGAGTGGGATTTCCATAGTGACAGTCAAGCAGAGACCAGAGAGAGAGAGAGAGAGAGACAGAGAGAGACAGAGAGAGGCATTAATTTACAGGGTTGGCGCTGGAGGCTGTCACTTATCAGTGAGAATGGTTGATATCTGCAGCAAAACACAATAATATAATATTGGTATGATTTAGCAGCTGTGTGACACTGAGCTTGGCACGCAAGGCTATTATGATAATGTAGCAAATGTTTATACATACTGCATTCCATTTGCACTTTGGGAATTCATATACCATGTAGAAACCCACTCACTTTTGGCAAGAAGCTTTAAGATCTATAGGTTAATATATGTACATGCCTCCATCTATTATGATCCATAAAGCCTCACCATCTCCAAATGTCCATTCCATCCCAGGAGTAGAATAACCCTCACATCTCCACAGCCCCACGGTCTACTCTTTATATGGCTACCAAGGACATGGCCTTACTTCATCATCAGTCTCACTGTCATAGTACTCATCCACTCTCTCTGAGAAAAACAAACTGTTTTTGTGTATTTTTCAGGAGAAGGGTTGGGTGTGCAAGCGTTTACACGTGAGGGTTAAGATAAATGCATTCAGATTGCAGCCTAGTTGCATGTCTGGTTGGGGGCTGTTCCTTTAATTGCCTCCCTCCCCACCTCCCCA
Source organism: Oncorhynchus clarkii lewisi (assembly GCF_045791955.1). Taxonomy (NCBI): domain Eukaryota; kingdom Metazoa; phylum Chordata; class Actinopteri; order Salmoniformes; family Salmonidae; genus Oncorhynchus; species Oncorhynchus clarkii. Next base: position 25,981,284 of record NC_092177.1, read on the forward strand.
CCTCCCCAAGCTCAGCTCAGCTCTCTCTCTCTCTCTCTCTCTCTCTCTCTCTCTCTCTCTCTCTCTCTCTCTCTCTCTCTGTCTGTTTTAATTACCCTGAGAGATTCCGCACTGCCCTAACAATTGTTTCACTCACTTTTTTTCAAATGAAGAAGGACCTGTTGGGAGAAAAACGAGAGATGGTGAGGGAGACAAGGCGTCACATGACCCGCTTGACTTTAACACATCCCTGTCCAATGACATCTCCTCACCAACCCTGCGCGCACAGGGAGCCCATCCGGCGCGCTCCCTCTCCCTCTCTCCCCTCTCGGTAATCAATCTATCCTCTCCCCACAACACACAAACCGAAGCAGGGAGGAAGCTGTATACGAAATGGAGAGAGAGAGAAGGAGCTCCATCGGGAGCTGGTGAATAATATTTATGTATTCTATACATTTTCTGTCTCTCTCCCACCATTCTCTTCGGGTCTAGGTCGATATTCCCGTCAGGGGATCGTTTTGAGTTGAAGGCACTCAAAACCGAGATGTATCGACCTTTCCTGGATATAAGAACGTGAGTGGAGCGCGAGAAGAAACCGGGAGTGAACCGGTTTGCCCCTTGCCTACTCTTTCTCTTCCCGCGTTCCAACCAAGACATTACAGCGCGCTAAGGAGCCACTTGGACCAACCTTATAAACTTGACCAATTATACCAAGTAGCCATTCAATTTGCATAGTGGGCGACATTGTCACTTTATACAGTCCAGATAGGCTACTCTGGTGTTTACGGTAATAACTCTCAATAAAGAAATCAGAGGATTCAAATTGTTAAATATATCAGATGAATTCCGTCCTCATAATCTCATCGCTACGACCGGAGAAGCTCCTGCATGGTTTAGGCCTACATCACCGGTAACGAGACTAGACAACCTATGGTGATTTTGAGTGACTTAGACATACATGGATATGCGAAATTCAGTTCTGCGGCTTAAGGACAGGCGGCATATGGTCTGTTAGCGCGGCGGATTTAGTGCCAAAACAACACCGCCTCTCCAGAGCGCGTCCTCCCTGGGAGAGATTGGACAGAGCAAACAAAGCCTGGGGAATGCGGTCTCTGTTTCCCTGGATCTCCATCTCACCTGCGGGGACTCTACGCGGAACACACAAAGTAAGTATTTGATTTGAGTAAGTAACGGATTCGTATGAGGTAGGCTATTATGGATAGAGACACTCAGTTCCTTTGCGGTGTTGACACACTCCATGTCTTTCCATGTCCGTCATTATTTTCCACAGGGGTATGTAGCCCAATTGTGTTCTTATTGTCGTTTGTGAACTGTTTAAAAACATTTGCATGATTGATCGTTATATAGCATATCAATACATTGATCTGGGATTAGAAACTGCTATTTTACTCCCTTCCCAGTTGAACGTTGACCGGGTGGACCGCCGGTGACGCGAGAGGTCATGTTGAGACAAATCCTGCTGAATTCCACCAACGCACTAGACTTCGACCTAGGGATGGCCCTCCAGACGCACGAGACCGTGTCCGTTAACGCATCTCACGGATCGGTGAACATGGCGGCGCTGCCCACGGGCAGCAGGGGCGGGATGCGGGAGGACGGGGAGCTGAACAAACCGGACCTGGCCACCTACATGATAATATGTCTGTTGCTGTTTCTGCTTGTGCTGCTCATCGTTTTCTTCATCAACTGTCAGCTGAGGAACTCTTTCTTCGCCTCCATGCCCTACGATCGGTCTCTCAGAGAGGCCCGGACCTCCTACAAGTAGAACCCGATACCAACTCAGCTGGTAACGTCTGTAGGCTTAGGTAACGTGTGTTATGAATGTGTTCATGGAGGGGTGTGTTATATTGACTATGCATAGTCCAGACGCTGTGAGTATCCGATACGTGTTCATTTGGCACAATGACATAGAGACCTATTACGCTCCCTGTTCCAAACTGGACTAAATGTCATTACGTGTAGGTCTATATTCATTTTTATTTTATTTCAGCTTTATTTAACCAGGTAGGCTAGTTGAGAACAAGTTCTATATAATGGTGTATATTTTTTGTTTGTTTTTGAATATAAAACATTTTATATAACAGCACTGTAATACGCTCTTATGTATATCTATTGTGTAATTCTGAGCTTAACGTTTTATTATTTGTATTGTGTAAAACTATGATTAAATATATTATATTTGTCCATCTAGTTCAATATGGCTATATGAAAATCATAGGGTGATGATGATGATGATGATGATGATGGGATGACACGGGTTGATAGATGAATATCCAAGACAAGAGGTTTCATGAATGGAATCCCTGTTTATTACGCACTTTCATTTATTTTTTAATTAAGCCGACACTCACAATTGACTAGTGTAATTTCTCGCAGAACAAATGGTTTACGCTGATATTAATCGCCCGAGCCAAATTGACTATATATCCTTTTAGCCTCGCTGTCTACGCCGACCCCACTGAAATATGTTGTTCCAAAATACCACTAGATGCCAAGACAGTTTTGTCACCACAGAGGAGTAGTGTGTGTGTGTGTGTGTGTGTGTGTGTGTGTGTGTGTGTGGGTGGAGGGGGGCAGGTTTACCTTGAACGAATTCCTCAGCCAGCCTAGATAAAGACATTTTCATGGATTTGAGCACATGGGTGGGATTATTATTTTATGGAAATTGCTGTGAGTTTTGAAGTGAAAATAATAGTCGACTACGCATCAATTGGTGGCCTGCCCTTCCTGGATTTGGGTCGATGGAGTTGGCACATTCTGAAGGAAAGATAAAGACATATTGTGGAAAGATAGACCACAGCTAATGCTGCCTATATTCTAACGTAGCACCATACTCAGTGGTGTAAAGTACTTAAGTAAAAAATACTTTAAAGTACTACTTAAGTGGTGTTTTGTGGTATCTGTACTTTATTTTACTATTCATATTTTTGACAACTTTTACTTCACTACATTCCTAAAGTATGAATGCTTAGCAGGACAAAAAATGGTAAAATTCAAGCACTTATCAAGAGAACATCCCTGGTCATCTCTACTACCTCTGATCTGGCAGACTCACTAAACACAAATGCTTTGTTTCTGAATGATGTCTGAGGGTTGGAGTGTGCCCATGGCTATCCGCAAATAAAAAAAAACACGAATAATTGTGCCAACTGGTTTGCTTAATATAAGGAATTTGAAATTATTTATACTTTTGATGCTAAAGTACATTTTTGCAATGACATTTACTTTTGATACTTGAGTATTTTTAAAAGTAAATACTTTTAAACTTTAACTCAAGTAGTATTTTACTTGGTGACTTTCACTTTTACTTGAGTCATTTTCTATCTTTACTTTTATCTTTACTTTTACTCAAGTATGACAATTGGGTACTTTTTCCACCACTTCCCATACTTCTAGTCGAGTTTACTGCTGAGTCATTGAGACTTGCTGTGCTCAGAATCATGATCATTTGATTTTGTTTTAGACAGGGGTGAAACTTTCTTGACACTTGAATGACCCGAAGATAACACAGGCCAACCGTTGACAGAAAACGAGCCTGCTGTTCGTGTTTTAACCACTAGGTGGTAGACTAAAACGGTCATTAGCCTTACCTTAAACTCCAAGGAAATTTGAAATAATTATGAAATCGTTAATCAAATTTAAGCTAATGAGGAAACATAGTATTTCCATATCACAGTGAACTGCAGAGGTGGTTTTGTTCTATTGTTGTGTCTGTTTGTGTTCTTAAGACATAGGCTGAGTAAAATACCGTTCTCAATTCCATCTGTTGGGATAGTTAAAAATATTGACTATGCACCACAACCCAAACACATTCCAATGGGATGTTGTCATAGTGAATCATGCTGGAGCTGAGCTGGAACGACTAAAATATGACACCAAAAAAAATTGTTGGGGGATTCAGAAATTATAGGCTACTTTACTCAAAGCTACATTTCAATCAATTTAAATGAAGCCTTCAACTTTTCTATTTATATTCATTAAGCATGATTTGATTCATTTGTTTTGCATCTTTCTACTTCACATGTGATTTTTGTTGACATTCATCAAATTTACAAGAATGACTTGAGGGCCCTTCTACCTTTCCATCTTCTGCAGTGGTTCCCAAACGTTTTATAGTCCCGTCCCCCTGCAAACATTCAACCTCCAGCTGCGTACCCCCTCTAGCACCAGGGTCAGCCACTCTGAAATGTTGTTTTTTGCCATCATTGTAATCCTGCCACACACACACTATACGATACATTTATTAAACATAAGAATTAGTGTGTTTTTGTCACAACCCGGCTCATTGGAAGTGACAAAGAGCTCTTAAAGGACCAGGGCACAAATAATAATATAATAAATAATCAATATTTAACTCTTTATTTATCAATCTTGCATATAAAACCTTTTTTGCTCATCAAAAATTGTGAATAACTCACCACAGGTTAATGAGAAGGGTGTGCTTGAAAGGATGCACATAACTCTGTAATGTTGGGTTGTATTGGAGAGTCTTAAATCATTTTCCACACATAGGTTGTGCCTGTATATAGTTTTCATGCTACTGAGGGCCGAGAATCCACTCTCACATAGGTACGTGGTTGCAAAGGGCATCAGTGTCTTAACAGCGTGATTTGCCAAGGCAAGAAACTCTGAGCACAGCCCTGTCCAGAAATCTGTCAGTGGCTTCTGATTAAATTCAATTTTCACAGAACCGCTTGTTGCAATTTCAATGAGGCTCTCTAGTTCAGATATCGGTAAGTGGACTGGAGGCAGGGCATGAAAGGGATAACGAATCCAGCTGTTTGTTTTGTCCGTTTCGAGAAAGTACCTGCGTAATTGCGCACCCAGCTCACTCAGGTGCTTCGCTATATCACATTTGACATTGTCCGTAAGCTTGAGTTAATTTGCACACAAAAAAATATATAATGATGGAAATACCTGTGTGTGGTCCTTGTTACTGCAGACAGAGAAGAGCTCCAACTTCTTAACAATAGCCTTAATTTTGTCCCGCACATTGAATATAGTTGTGGAGAGTCCCTGTAATTCAGATCATTCAGGTGGGAAAAAACATCCCCCAGACAGGCCAGTCGTGTGAGAAACTCATCATCATGCAAGCGGACAGACAAGTGAAAATAATGGTCTCTCAATTTAAAAAAAAACATGGCAATACTTTGCCCCTTGATAACCAGTATGTGGTAAAAGCGTTACATGCTTGCTGCCTTTGCCTCACAATGGTTTGATCCACTGCCAGTTCTTTATCTGGCAGGTAAGAGGGTTCGTATCTACTTTTTGAAAGGCACTCAATGCACATAACTGACGTGAAGTTATTCCAGTCAATCGCGCCATAGCAATGTTTATTTTTTTATGTTGGCAGGGTTCACACACACACTAGCTGAATTTGCAGAGCTAGCGGGCAAACATTAGCTATTAAGCTAGCTAGTACCTATTCTATTTACGTGGCGTCATCAAAGATGGAATCATTGCTATCGTCAGTTTATTCCAAGATCAACATGCAGCTGTAGTGCTTCAAAGTCCCTGTGATCAGGTTAGAGATAAACTGAACTCCCAACTGAACAGAACTACACTCTCTTCTACCATTGTCTTAAATATCTTTAATGGTCTTGTTGCAAAAACTAAATTGTCGCTATGGGACTTTGAAGCACGTGTGCTGATCTTGGAGTAAACTGACGATAGCAAAGATAATAGCAAACACCACAGAAACGGAATTGGTGCTCGCTAGCTCTGCAAATTCAGCTATTGTTGGAAGCCAGCCAATATGAAACATACTATATTACAATGACAAAAGGTTGCAGCATATGTTGTGTAAATGGTGAACTCACACAGCTGTCAACTCGTGTCACTGCAATCCACTTCACATTTGCTAGCTGCCTTTTAGATCGAAGCCCATATAGAATGATAGAAGATAAGATGATAGAAGCCCAACTCCTACTGTAAATAACCTACACACTGTGTGTGTGTGTGTGTGTGTGTGTGTGTGTGTGTGTGTGTGTGTGTGTGTGTGTGTGTGTGTGTGTGTGTGTGTGCGCGTGTGTGTGTGCGTGTGCGTGTGCGTGCGTGTGTGTGTGTGTGTGTTTGTGCAGCTAGCCAGCCTGCCAGGTAGTAAAAAGACAGACATCAGAGTATTTTTCAGTACACCAAAACGCAAAGTAAGAACCCCAGTAGTCTAATATCTCAAAGACTAGTTGATAAAATGTTCATTAGAAAGAAGTGAAATGATAATGGAAACGTTTCACAATGATGTCATTAGGCAGATCAGGCAACAGATGGGCAGAGACAGACTGACAGAGACTGATAGGCAGGGACAGACTGACAGAGACTGATAGGCAGGGACAGACTGGCAGAGACTGATAGGCAGGGACAGACTGACAGAGACTGATAGGCAGGGACAGACTGACAGAGACTGATAGGCAGGGACAGACTGACAGAGATTGATAGGCAGGGACAGACTGACAGAGACTGATAGGCAGGGACAGACTGACAGAGACTGATAGGCAGGGACAGACTGACAGAGACTGATAGGCAGGGACAGACTGACAGAGACCGATAGGCAGGGACAGACTGGCAGAGACTGATAGGCAGGGACAGACTGACAGAGACTGATAGGCAGGGACAGACTGAATGAGACTGATCGGCAGGGACAGACTGACAGAGACTGATAGGCAGGGACAGACTGACAGAGACTGATAGGCAGGGACAGACTGAATGAGACTGATAGGCAGGGACAGACTGAATGAGACTGATAGGCAGGGACAGACTGGCAGAGACTGATAGGCAGGGACAGACTGGCAGAGACTGATAGGCAGGGACAGACTGAATGAGACTGATAGGCAGGGACAGACTGAATGAGACTGATCGGCAGGGACAGACTGGCAGAGACTGATTGTCTGGGACAGACTGGCAGAGACTGATAGGCAGGGACAGACTGACAGAGACTGATAGGCAGGGACAGACTGACATAGACTGATAGGCAGGGACAGACTGACAGAGACTGATAGGCAGGGACAGACTGACAGAGACTGATAGGCAGGGACAGACTGACAGAGACTGATAGGCAGGGACAGACTGACAGAGACTGATAGGCAGGGACAGACTGGCAGAGACAGGGAGTCTCAGGTAAGTTTGTTGAGTCTTTGTTTGGCAACATTATGAAAGGTTCTCAATTTTTTAGACTGTAAAATAGGGACATAATTGGAAAATGCCATGGATACCCCCACTCTCAACTTTAACTGGTGACTGAACTAAGATTTGTTGAAGGAAATGGTGTTGCTGTTGTGATTAATTGTGTCGTTTTGGGTACTGGTAGTTAGGAGTACAGCAAACACCTTATTTCTTTTCTAGAGACAGACTGTGAGTCAGTGAGAGTGGTGAAAGGGAAAGAGCCAAGGAGAGACTTCAGAGGACAGTGTCACAGCCACGGCAGGACCAGTATAGAGGACAGTGTCACAGCCACGGCAGGACCAGTATAGGTGACAGTGTCACAGCCACGGCAGGACCAGTATAGAGGACAGTGGCACAGCCACGGCAGGACCAGGTGTCAACCTTGTTGCCAGCAGCACCAGTATAGGGGACAGTGGCACAGCCACGGCAGGACCAGGTGTCAACCTTGTTGCCAGCAGCACCAGTATAGGGGACAGTTGCACAGCCACGGCAGGACCAGGTGTCAACCTTGTTGCCAGCAGCACCAGTATAGGTGACAGTGTCACAGCCACGGCAGGACCAGGTGTCAACCTTGTTGCCAGCAGCACCAGTATAGGAGACAGTGGCACAGCCACGGCAGGACCAGTATAGGTGACAGTGTCACAGCCACGGCAGGACCAGTATAGGTGACAGTGTCACAGCCACGGCAGGACCAGGTGTCAACCTTGTTGCCAGCTGCACCAGTATAGGGGACAGTGTCACAGCCACGGCAGAACCAGGTGTCAACCTTGTTGCCAGCAGCACCAGTATAGGGGACAGTGGCACAGCCACGGCAGGACCAGGTGTCAACCTTGTTGCCAGCAGCACCAGTATAGGGGACAGTTGCACAGCCACGGCAGGACCAGGTGTCAACCTTGTTGCCAGCAGCACCAGTATAGGGGACAGTGGCACAGCCACGGCAGGACCAGGTGACAACCTTGTTGCCAGCAGCACCAGTATAGGGGACAGTGGCACAGCATTGTCCAGTTACCTCAGTGATGGCACAAAAACATATCAGCCACACCCACAATTTATAGAACTGTAATCTCTTGCCAACAGAGTGCTGACATTTCAAGAGAGATGGTTTGGTGATTTCCCCTGGCTACATCATAATCCATCAATAAAAGGAGTGTTGTGTTTTCACTGTAGCCAAGGGTTTTCAAGCCAGCCATCTTTTGGCCAAAGAGCAGATGCTGCCTTCATTAGTGCAGGATTTAGGAACTGGAGAAAAGCCATTGTAAAATTCTAAACTGCCAAACCCACCGCCACTGTGTAACTGTAACAGCACACCAGCTAAATCCAATCAGTCCCCAGTTATCCAGTGCTTGGGGTAAACAGCAGTGACGAAATGACGAAAGCTACCTTGCACTGTATGAGAAAGCAACAACATTGATTGACTCCATTGAAAGACACTCAAGACGATTTGCTGGCAAAGCAGTGGATCACTATAGGGCAGAATCTTTTTAAAGTGTTGGATGGTGTGGAGGTTGTTTGGCAACCGTTTTGACCAGGACAGTCTAAACGTTCTGTAAGAGTTGGAAAGAGCGCTTCTCACGGGGGAGTTGGATGAGTCTCTAGATCAGTACCCTGAGCGGAACATATATTCTCTTTTAGTGCAGTTGCATCTCTTTCGCATCAAATACCCCTGTAGCAGCAGTGGAGAGGCAGCAGAGGTCCTCAGGAGGCTTCCAGTGGAGGTGCGGGGGTTGGTTGACCAAGTTGAGGTGCTGATCAGAACTTAGTCTGTAATGTACATAAAGACAGGCTGGACAGTCTTGAGGGAAAATATCTACCAGCAATGTGTTGGATCCATTGAAACCCTCAAACATATGTTCAGTTGTTTTGTTCAGTAGTGTGAATAGCAGTGGTTCTCAACCTTTTTTCGGTACTGGAACCCCTGCATATTTTGAGGCAAGGTTTTGAGTGATCCTCAGGGACCTCCACCCCCTCTATATTAAATGTAAAGTTACTGGAATCCTTGTGCTGCTGAATATGTTCATTACACTTTTTTATTTCATGGACCCCTTGCCATTACACCAGGGACCCCTAGGGGTCCACCTACCCTGTTTGAGACCCCCTGCGGTATAGTATGATATATGTTATTTTGTTTAGTAGTCTTTAGTACATGACAGTACACTTACTAATTATTTATTTAAAATGGCATACTTTGTGTGACATACTTGTCCATAGCTGTTGTTTGAAGAGTTGAGACACTGACTGAACAATAACTAAGTATTTCTGAAGGATATTTTGGTGGATTTGTTTGGGTTTTTCATTGTTATTTCATTGTTATTTCGCTTTTAGAACTGTACTTATTCTGAGCGTTTTGTTCTTGTAAAGATGTTGTAATAGACTCAAACCAGTGGCACATATTTAATGACTATATAAATGAATCAGAAAAAGTTAAATAAAAACATACTACAACGTAGGCTATGTGTACAGCACTACTTTTGGTGTCCCCCTCAGGAATTTCATGTAATTGTCCCCTCCAAAGTTGATATCACATTTTCGCCCCTGCAGCTAGCCCCTTCTTATTAATGGTATCTGTTGCTTTTATACATGTCTTACTACTCGAAAATCGACTTTATTCTCGCTTAAAAACTCCTGTGGCTTATTTTCAAATGGTCATGTTTTTAAATGTCTGCGCAAGAGTGAAGGTTTCCTGCCAGAGAGTAACGGTTAATGTGATTGGATGTTAATTATTTGACTAGGCTACATGTATTTGACATTGTGCTGTTATTTTGCTGAACACTAGATGGTTTCATTTTATTTAATGGCAGTGAAATGAGGTTACTCAGACGAGAGAAAAAAAACTCACCCAAATATATACCCCCGTTAGAAAATATAAATGTACTGTTTGAATTTTTATTAAAATAAATAAATAAGTGAATTACATTTTTATTTGGCGTACCCCAGTTTGGGAATACCTAACCTACTGTATCTGTCATCTCTCAGGTGTAGTTCTAGTGCGCATGGCTCCTCTCCCAGCCGTTCTAATTTGTCAGCACAGGAAGAAAACTACTGTGGATGTGTTTGAACGTTGTCACTCGAGAAAGTTAACTTGTTGCACTAATGGACACGAATATGGGGAAACCACACGACTACCGTGTTGTATAGAAACAACTTGTGGTAGTAGGAAGAACCGTCTTTGTTCACCGAGTTGTAAGATATCTAACGTTAGCCACTCAACATTTGCAAGGATTACGGGCAACCCTCTTTCTTTGGGACGACAACTGTGGAACATTAACTAACTAAAATAAATGGTATAGTTGTCTTTGGTGCAACAACAAAGAGCCGTCAAGAGTGGCGTTTTCCTTCCGCTGTTTGGGGGTACTTTAAATTTCCCTCCTTTTTCCATCACAGGCGGGGGTTCGGGTTATTGGCTAGCGACTAGCTAGCCACTCGCTAATAGTAACTAGTCCAAAAGCAGTAACGTTAGGCGAGTACAGACAGGCAGCAGGGTCTACTCAGAACTTTTTTTCTTCGGAAAGGACAACTTTTCATTACTTGGTAGCGAGGCGTCAGTTTGTTTTTGTGTAAAAATACGGTTATCACCGGGTGTGTTCGTGAGTTTAGTTTTGTTCTCTCTTTGAGGAAATTGTCTAAATCACAATGGATCCTAATGCGGGGAATTCTGCCTCTGCTGCTGCTCCCAAAAGCAAGAAGGACAAAAAAGAAAAGAGAAATTATGAAGATGGAGACGGGAAAAAGAAATTTGTACGTATTCATATTTCACTGATTGTGAGTTAGCTAGTTTATGCACTCCTGTTCAATGTTACTTATGGGCTCTGATGGCAACATGCTGAACAAGTGTGGACTCATCAACAGTTACTTATTGGTAGAACAAGTGGCTTGTCAGTATATCACTAGTAACTCTGTCTAGCAGACCTGCTTGTGATTATATTTAATTTGCAACCAGTTTGACATTATTCAGCGTGTTTTCCGAAAACTCTGAAATCTGCAAGGCTAATGTCAAACCTTGGTTTGTGAACACATGAGGAAGTAGTTAGTTTACCACCTGCTGAAAGTCTGAAGTGCTGCAATGAGGGACATTGTAACAAACTGCATGACTCGCGGTTTGGAAACTGTAACCCGGTAGTAGCAAGTTCTATTGTTTGATTTGGAGATAATTCGGTTAGGGTTTAACAGGTTACTGTCTCCGGATTGAACCAGGGTTATAGTTAAGTACATTACAGATATGGATTACATGTTATTTTACACGTCGGCAAGCAACTTCATTGTCTCCCTTGCAGTCTACTGTTAGGAAATGTAATTTAGACGTCAATGACAACCAATTTTGAATGGGAAGTCGATTTAAATCATCAACATAAAGAATATGCTACTTTGTATCGTAGTTAAACACTGACGTGGTACATCGCGCTGACTGTAGTAACCTGGTGGAGGTGACGTAGTAACATCATAGCCAGTGAGTACCCATGGCAAGAATGGGTGTAATTCAATGTGATGAAGATGTCAGCTAAATGTCCATGATAAGCTGTCTGTGTCATTTTCGGTCGATCATCTCAGCTCTAACACAGAGGTCATTAGATCGACCCTACCTGGACACACCTCTAGCAGAAATAACCCTTCCCAGCATGCACCACTGCCCCCACCTGATGCTCATCCCACCAGACGGAGGCCACTGATTGGCTGAGGGTGAACACACCCAGTTAGTTTTAGGACACTGTAACAAAACTCTTGACCTCTACCTGTTGTTCAGATTTGGGGAGGTTGCAGGGGGATGGATATTATTAGTAGACATTCTACAGTGGATTAAAAAGAGCAGTGTTGTTAGAGATGACATGGCTATGAGGCTGAGTCAGATATATGCATACAGCTGCAGAGTATGTAGCCTAAAGCGAGTGCGCTCTGTCTGTCCTAACTGGATAAGTGACTTGTGTAAAAAGTCTGCTATGCCAGAGCAAACAGGCAGAGCAAGGCATTCGCTCACTGCAGGAATCTCTTCCTCTACATACTTGTACCTTTTCCTCTCTTTGAGTGTAGATTTTTTGTTTTCTCTAATTTCGTCATATTTGAGTGCTTTCTGTTGTCTTTGGTCTAGGGTTTTAGCTCATGTGGTTGAGTTCGATGAGCATCTGGAGGATGGAGCTTTGTTAGGCATGGATCAGGAGATCATTGATCCATTGCTCTATGCTACTGACGTAGCCCACTAGGTGATGATCACTATGGTAGGCCCATGTGTTGAGTCCTTGGATTGGGTGGGTGTAATGTGCTCTTTGTCCCAGTGTCAGTCAGGCTGGACACAGCTTGTCAACTCACTGAGGAGAAAGTGACAGAGGTGATAAAACATGCTGGCTGAAGAGCTGTGTCAAGAACCGTGTCAGTGTATATCTCTGTGTGTTGGTGTGCTTTCTGCATTATACGTGTGTGTGTGTGTGTGTGTGTGTGTGTGTGTGTGTGTGAGGATGGCGAAGACCAGAGAACACGCCATTCTGTGCTACTTAGCTAACTTTAGTAAATCCCTCTGTCTTCCCTTTTAGGGAGTTAAACAAGTTCCTGTTTGTGTGCATGTACCCCACTGCCTTGGTTTACTGAGTGTTCCACACTAACTGCACTCATGTTGGTTCCACCTGTCTTTGATGGTGAATGCTTACTCTGTTGCAGTCAATTGGGTTTGGTGAATGAACACCCATTACATATGCTTTGTTCTGTCCATCTCTCCATTTTATCACTGATAAACACTTGTCAGTCAGTTGGGTTTGGTGAATGAACACCCATTACATATGCTTTGTTCTGTCCATCTCACCATTTTATCACTGATAAACACTTGTCAGTCAGTTGGGTTTGGTGAATGAACACCCATTACATAGGCTTTGTTCTGTCCATCTCACCATTTTATCACTGATAAACACTTGTCAGTCAGTTGGGTTTGGTGAATGAACACCCATTACATAGGCTTTGTTCTGTCCATCTCACCATTTTATCACTGATAAACACTTGTCAGTCAGTTGGGTTTGGTGAATGAACACCCATTACATATGCTTTGTTCTGTCCATCTCACCATTTTATCACTGATAAACACTTGCTTTTGACACATTCTTTGAACTCATGCCACGTTCCTTCCTCGCCAAGGGCAAAGAGATGTTTAATCTACATGTTGGATTATTGTGTGTGGTCTGCAGGTGTTTGAACGTGGATGTTAAACTGTACCTGGTGTGTGTCGCTGGGCTGTTCAGTGACAACATGGGCTCACCTTTTAAACTCTTCAGTTGTATTGAAAGAATGGGAGTCATTTCTGCTCTTCTTTGTCAAACATCCTTTTTCTTGGACAGAATCCTGGGCGTTTTCTCGTTTACACTTTTCATTTAGTAAAAAAATCAGGCTACAGTACAAATCCAGCTATTACCTCATTTTACTATTTCAATGTTTCTTTACTACGTTTCAAGATTTTAGAAGGCCAGTTTGAGTTAGTAACTGCGTGTACATATCTGCTTGTCATTCGCTAAACAAAGACACAAACCTTCTGACTCTTTGGTCTATATTGTTGCAGGAAGTTGTGCAAAAATGAAAAGCAGGAAATTGCTTTTTTCTTCCCCAGTAACCTTTCTGTCACTACACTACCCCTCCTTCTCTCCATCTATTGTGGCAGGGCCCAGAGGCACCAGTGTGGGTAGTAAATACGATTACACAACTCATCTCAACTCACTGTTGATATTTTGGACCATACTCTTAAACTGAGAAGGCACACTGGGCTGCCTCATGTCTGAGAAGGCGCACTGGGCTGCCTCATGTCTGAGAAGGCGCACTGGGCTGCCTCATGTCTGAGAAGGCGCACTGGGCTGCCTCATGTCTGAGAAGGCGCACTGGGCTGCCTCATGTCTGAGAAGGCGCACTGGGCTGCCTCATGTCTGAGAAGGCGCACTGGGCTGCCTCATGTCTGAGAAGGCGCACTGGGCTGCCTCATGGCGTAAGCATGCAGGGCCTTACTCCTACATAGAGAGCGATGAACGAGGGGATGGCATAACTCAACTGGAGCCCTGTTAACCTGCCATGTTTAGCCTCCCAAACACACACACACACTTCTAGTATAAGGGGATGGCATTCCTCAGCTAACCCCTGGTCATCCCAGACACCTTGTTAAACTGCCATGATGTTTCTCTGTCTGACCAATGTCTCAGGTGAGAATCTGACCTCTGATCCTCATGGTCGTGGCAGGCCTACTCAGAGCTACTCGCCTGTACTTGTGCCAAAATGCAGGTATATGTCATCATATAGCACAATCTACTTTTTAAATAGGGAGTCAACACGTTTTTAGCACTTATTTCCTTGACTGATTAAAACTTTATTTTGTCTCTCTGCAGCAGACATATAGTGAGCCAATATGTGTGGAACATCAAAACACAAAATCGCAGTATCGAATCGCAACACATAGAATTGAGAGAATCGCAGTGCATATCATATCGGCAACTAAGTATGGTGGTATTGTATGGTGATGTCCCTGGTAATTCCCAGGCTGAAGGCTAGCACAGGGTGTATGAGCTGTGTGCAGCCATCAGAAGTGCATGGTGCTTGGATCTGCCAAGCATGGTCATGTACACGCACGCCCAATCAACCACATCTAGATCCTCTGTGTGACTGATCCCTGACAGCACTTATCCATTCCAGCTGGTAGACTTTATTTCCTTTCGGAGTCGCATATTTCCTTCTGTGGCTTTGCCACCTGTAGGTTCGGAAGCAGGTTACATCACCATAGTAATGCACACTTCCTGATTTTGTTGTTGTTGCTGTCCAATAGGAGAGTGCTGCACAACTTACTAAGGTGTCTCACCTCACCCAGACTTAACATGAGGATATCTTAGGGTCATATTAACTTGAAATTGCCCATTATAATCTTTTACATTTGGATTCTCTCCCAAGAGTATAAATTGAGTGAGACGTCGAACTGGTATCTTTAAGTCATGGTGAAATTCTTGAATGGTGTTATTGGAAATGGTTGCCACTGTCTTGCCCTAGAGTGGGGAGTGGTTTGTGTGTGTATCTCTGTACTGACGCCCAGGGAGGTTGAACTATGAGGATCAGCAGCGACTTACCTACCTGCGTCTAAGTGCTTACTCAGATACTCTTATGGACGTGCAGACATAGACACCCACTAAGAGGGGGCTTTGTTCGAGGCCTTCTTGTCTAATCCACCCAAACCACTAATTACTATGATTAAGTGTTTAACATGTATATGTAAAAAACAAACGTCTGTTGCCAGCTCAAGTCGACAACCCCCCCCCCCCCCCCCCCCCCCCCCAATGCTCTCTCTCTGGGCTGGACAGCTAGCTACATAGCTACACACAATTATACTAAAGTCAAAATCACCATGTGAAGTAGCTAGCTGGCTAGCTGGCTGTACAATTGTCTAAACAAACTGAACAATTCATTTAGGAGTTCTCTCAGAGGGAGTATAGTCGGTTGCTATGGCAACAACGGCCCTTTCCCACAGACACACGGCGCGTTGCAAGATGGTACTTGAAGGAGAAACCGAGTTGAATAATTTGGTACACTATTTAGGTTGGGCACATCTAAGCGAGATATCTACTTTCTCATGACGATATAAACAGATGGTATGGCCATACTTGTCGAACACATCCATCATCTATTGGCTGATTAGGTGATCTGGAATGCAGGTAATTGTTTTAAAAGTGTTATGAAATGTGATAGTGCGTTCTCTCCAGTGACGAGAACCATGTAGCCAATGTTCCCTCTAATTTTTTGGGGTACTGAGAAAAGTTCAGGTCTGCAGAGCGCAAACTTCCAGCGTGCGTTTACTGTGAACACTGAGGCTGTACCTGCTTTAAGTTACTGTTTTAACAGTGGCCAAGTAGACTACTGTGGTTATGTGATTATAATGTAGGCCTACCATCAAACAGAATGCAGAAAATGCAACCCCTAACATTTCAACATGGAAACAGCTGTTCTATCATTCAACCTACAGCAGCAGCCAATGTGTGGTATTCAATGTAGGTTTACATTCCATGAGATTTAAAAAAACCATGCAGGGCTTGACAATAACCTGCTTATCCACTTGTCATTCAGACAAGGTGACTGAAAATGTGGTGTTTGATGCAAGAAACCACTTTACAAAATGAAATACATTATTATTCCCATACCATTATTACAGAGAATCAAACAAATTATGCTACCCTCTGCCTATTGGCTACTTATTCAAGCCTTACTCAAAATACAACACTGCCCCTTT